>NC_090747.1:96388022-96403022 GCF_036898095.1 Palaemon carinicauda | reverse complement strand
CTCTCTCTCTCTCTCTCTCTCTCTCAAAATAAGAGCTTGGTAATTTTATTTTCTCCATCATTTCTTTGCTAGAATGATTCAAGATTTTCTCTCTCTCTCTCTCTCTCTCTCTCTCTCTCTCTCTCTCTCTCTCTCTCTCTCTCTCTCTCTCTCTCTCTCTCTCTCTCATAAAATAAGAGTTTTTCATTTATTTTCTCCATTTCTTTACTAAAATGATCCAAGATTCTCTCTCTCTCTCTCTCTCTCTCTCTCTCTCTCTCTCTCTCTCTCTCTCTCTCTCTCTCTCTCTCAAAATAAGAGCTTCATTTTATTTTCTCCATCATTTCTTTACTAGAATGATTCAAGATTCTCTCTCTCTCTCTCTCTCTCCTCTCTCTCTCTCTCTCTCTCTCTCTCTCTCTCTCTCTCTCTCTCCTCTCTCTCTCTGACTGACCGTGGAATTTCAAAAGGAAAGAGAAAACATGAAGAAATTATAAATACGTGGGCAGGCGTATTGTGTATATTTGATCAAGAAGCTCTCTCTTATGCATACAGTATATTAAAGGACGTCGAATTCGGTTTACGTATTTACCTTTTTTTTCTTAATTCAAATATTCAGAGTAGCTTTAAATTAACATCGAAGATGACAGAAATAATTTATAACCTTGAGTCCCTGTTTTATATATATATATATATATATATATATATATATATATATATATATATATATATATATATATATATACAGTATATATATATATATATATATATATATATATATATATATATATATATATATATATATATATATATATATATATATATATGTATATATATATACCCTGTTTTATATATATATATATATATATATATATATATATATATATATATATGTATATATATACATATATATAATATATATATATACATGTATATATATATATATATATATAGAGAGAGAGAGAGAGAGAGAGAGAGAGAGAGAGAGAGAGAGAGAGAGAGAGAGAGAGAGAGAGAGAGAGAGAGAGAGACCGGCACTCGTTTATTTCTTAAGTGTATTATATATATATATATATATATATATATATATATATATATATATATATATATATATATATATATATGTGTGTGTGTGTGTGTGTGTGTAAAACTTATATATCGTATATACATCTGCAGTATTCTTTTAATCCATTTACAGTTATTATCTCTTAACAAAAACTTGAAAGGAAGAAATTCCACGTCCAAAGAGGATCCTCGGTATCAAGATTGTCTTGTAATCCAGCATTCAGCCGAAGTTTGTCCAGCTTGTTATAGATTGTTTAGAATACTCGCGTAATTGGGGCTAATGTGTCTTGGTTTCTTTGGTCGTTCATTTTTTATTTTGGTGCTTGTCATGAAAGCAAAAGTTTGGGTTGATCAGTTTGTAGGCAAGTTTTTTTCAACAACCAGACAATTATCTCTCTCTCTCTCTCTCTCTCTCTCTCTCTCTCTCTCTCTCTCTCTCTCTCTCTCTCTCTCTCTCTCTCTCTCTCTCTCTCTCTCTCAAATTATATATATATATATATATATATATATATATATATATATATATATATATATATATATATATATATATATATATATATATATATGCAGTAAACCACGAGGAAAAGGGAAATACTGAAGATTCACCCAATATTTTATAATTTTCTTGTGGTTTATTGTATCTGAGCAGCCGCTGTTCTTGTGAGTTTATATATATATATATATATATATATATATATATATATATATATATATATATATATATATATATATATATGTATGTATGTATGTATGTGTGTGTGTGTGTTAAGCAGTTATCCCTAACAGAGGATAGACATCTCAAGAAAAAAAATGGACAATTGTCTGACACCCCTCACACCTCGACTGATAACTCCGTTATGACCCCTTTTTGCTGAAGAAATTCAATATATAATCTGCTTTCAATACCTCCAAAGAAAGTTCACGTACACTGCACTCTAACTTCTTTGTTGTCCATTCTTGTTTTCTGTATACATGAGTAACTTGAGCCTTTCCTTACAAATACTTCTTTCACTTCGTATATCGAGCACTTATAGGTCTTCCTTGTTCAGCAAACTTCCAAAATTACTTATTCCATTGACCCATGGTTCAGTTCAGTTCAGGCAGCTTTTATCTTTCCTTTCTGGCCACATTTTTCTTTATAGTTGCTGTTCCCATTTCCATGGCATTTTTCTTGATTGTCGTATATTTTACTGGTTTGTTTACTGTATTATCCATGCTCCTGTATGCATGAGTGTGGTCTTCTATCCTATCTTGCAATTTCACTTTGAATAATTTTTTTCCGTTTTTGAACAAAACTTCTTAATTTTTCATCTCACCACTTTTTTATTCCGTCATCTTACTATGAAATTTGCCTTACTCCTTGTACACTACTTCAACCTCCATCTCTATTTGCCTTATTATTATTTATTATTATTATTACTTGCTAGGCTACAACCCTAGTTGGAAAAGCAGTATGCTATAAGCCCAGGGGCTCCAACAGGGAAAATAGCCTAGTGAGGAAAGGAATAAAAGGAAAAATTAAATATTGTAAGAGTAACAACATTAAAATTAATATCTCCTATATAAACTTTAACAAAACAAGGGGAAGAGAAATTAGATAGAATAGTGTGACCGAGTGTACCCTCAAGCAAGGGTACAGAGGCTATGGCACTACCCAAGACTAGAGAATGATGGTTTGATTTTGGAGTGTCCATCTCCTAGGAGAGCTGCTTACCATTGCTAAAGAGTCTCTTTAACCCTTATCAAGGGGAAAGTAGCCACTGAACAATTACATATGATCTTCTTACTCCGTTCTTGTCAAACTAACTTGTCTTAATTTCCTTATTTGCCACATTTTATATCTTCGTCTCCAAATTTAATCTCATATTTATGTAAACAATCATCTCAAGTAATTATGATAAGACATACATCCAAGAAATCTTGTTGTCATTACGCCCTTCCGTCTGCTTTGTACTTACACATAATCTGGGAAAGTTTTTTCTACACCCTTTTCCTTATTTAAAGTATACAGTAATTATAGATACTGCTCGGAAACTATGTATTTCAATGAAGCAATAATATACACACATACATACATACACACATTTGAATACATTTTCATAGAAACCGTGTATTGCAATTAATCAATAGCATACATACATACACATTTAAATACATTTTCATAAAAGGTATATGAATGCAAGGTCCCCCCCCCCCCCCCACCCAAGAGCAGTCCCTTGGTACCCCGGGGCCCCTTGCCATCAACCCAACTAAATAACAACGATTTAGTAATATCATAATATTACTGTGATACCTAATGCAACATCGGCAACAGTTGAAAATAACGATAACTAGGTTGTTACGGCATCACCACATAATGATAATGACGATGGTATAGTGATATGTAGAATGATGATGACGCTTATGGTAGCCCTTATTATATGAGCAGACGGGGCACTGTGATTACACCCTGGATATTAGATTTCAAATTAGTTTCATCGTTGATAGATCACAGCTTCAGAATAGAACCAAGGTTACGTAATGGCCTCGTTATACGGCGTTTGTTCACATTATTATTATTATTATTATTATTATTATTATTATTATTATTATTATTATTATTATTAGCCAAGCTACAACCCCAGTTGGAAAAGCAAGATGGTATAAGCCCAAGGGCTCCAACAGGGAAAAATAGCCCAGTGAGGAAAGGAAATCAGGAAATGAATAGATAATGAGAAGCAATTAACAATAAATAATTCTAAAAACTGTAATAGCGTCAAATTAGATATGTCATTTATAAACTATAAAAAGGGTTATGTCAGCCTGTTCAACATAAAAACATTTGCTGCAACTTTGAACTTTTGAAGTTCTACTGATTCTAGGAAGTTACTTGTTCATACTTGTTCAGCTTAAGGACAAGTGTAAATTCTTGTTTGTTATTGAATTCAAGTTTGTAGAGTTAGAGTTTTGTTCGCCATATTTTGGTTATTTTAGTAAGTTAGATGTTGTTTTATAGAGTCCGTATTTGATTTTTTTTTTTTTTTTTTTTTTATGTAGGAGGTAGGTCAGTAATTTCGATTTGGTTCTGGAGAAAGTTTGAACTCGGCTATGTACACTCGGGTACACTATTCTATCTAATTTCTCTTCTTGTTTTGTTCAAGTTTTTCGTAGTGTATATAGGAAATATTTGTTTTGGTGTTGTTGCTGTTCTTAGAATGTTTTATTTTTCCTTGTTTCCTTTCCTCATTGGGCTATTTTCCCTGTTGGGGTCCCTGGGCTTATAGCATTCTGCTTTTCCAACTAGGGTTGTAGCTTAGCAAGTAGTAATAATAATAATAATAATGTGTAATTCGTCTTGGGAGTAAGGGAGATCACCTAGCTGCTTAGCTTAAAGCTAAGCGAGGAAGTTATTTCGTTTTTCTAAAGCCAAAGCAAGAGAATGATATTCCCCTAATAGATTATTTTTAGATCTATTTTTTCCATACTAAGAGTTAATGTATCATCATTGCTATTCAACATCGGATCAAATCATAGTATTGGCAAAATAAAATTTAGGCAATCTCTCCAGAATGCATTTGGCAATCAGGAGGCTCGGCTCATTCATTTCTTTGTTTTTTAATGAAAGCTTTTTGAATAACTTTGGCCGGGTGGGAATTAAATTCCCCCTTGGGTTTTTTTTTTTTTGAGGATTTGCTTCTCGACTGAATAATTTTGCGACGCTTTGTACACTGGAAAGCTGAATTTATTTCATCCATTTTAATTGTTTTTCCTTGTGGACTTACAAACAGAAGTGTTTTTCCAGCTCCGACGTTGCATACTAATTCAATGTCTTAATTCAGTTTTTTTTTTACACATAGCCCAACAACTGCATAAATTCATACCGTTTCAATTGTTTTTACTGAATACCAAAAAAAAAAAAAAAAAAATCCATTTGAGTATTGCAAACTGTGACCTTAACGCAGATTTTTATTTTCATTTTTGATTTCTTTACTGCTCAAGCAATCGTAAATTAACATTATGACTTGAATATGTATTTCTTCCTTTTTTTCTCAAGCAAAGCAAGCATCGTCGTATATTTACATCGTGACTGTATTCCTCCTGTAAGTCAATTGCTTTACCTGGTGGAAAGGGGTTCTGAAGTGAATTCATATTTGCTATTCATGGATACGGCCTGTATTGGGATATGCCGTTGAGGGCAAATGGATGACACTCCAAAACCAAACCATTGTTCTCTTAGTCTTGGGTAGTGCCATAGGCTCTGTGCCATGGTCTTCCACTGTCTTGAGTTAAGAGTTCTCTTGCTTGAGGGTACACTCGGGCACACTATTCTATCTAATTTCTATTCCTCTTGTTTTTTTAAATTATGTAAAGTTTATATATGAAATATTTATTTCAATGTTGTTACTGTTTTTAAAATATTTTATTTTTCCTTGTTTCCTATCCTCACTGGGCTATTTTCCCTGTTGGGGCCCCTGGGCTAAAAGCATTCTGATTTTCCAATTAGGGTTGTAGCTTAACAATTAATAATAATAATAATTATACGGTCCAGAATTTTCATTGTAACTTCTACCTTTATATTTTTGTAGAGTTTATTGTTATTTATCATAATTGTTGTTTTTGTTACTTTTATTGTCTATTTTTGAATTTTTTGTTCTATCCATCAGCAGGAAAGGTATGCAAAGCAAACCACTTTTATATATATATATATATATATATATATATATATATATATATATATATATATATATATATATGTGTGTGTGTGTGTGTGTGTGTGTGTTGTATAATCATGTACCTATACATAGGTATATTCTTTTTATTTTTATCGATGATTTACGTTTTTTAAATGCCAGTAAAATATCTGCAAAGCAAACTTTATAATTTGTATATATGATATCCGTAAAATCTCCACGATTTATAAAGTAAATTACAAAAGCAAATGAACACACAAATATGTGGAAACGATTACACCGTTATAAGAGTACCATTATGTGCAAGAAGTACAGTACATCAAGACGGTATTTGTATTCTTGTCATGTTCTCTATACCATAGCCTCATCAATATTGGCATTGGCATCAGTTATCTTATGGATATCAAGAATGTCCTGTATCTTCATTCGGAACGCTATATATTTAACATAACTCCATAGAAGGAAGTCCATGGCAATATGTTGTGTAGGTGGCCAGGTAATTATGCCATCCTATACAATATGCCAGTATGGAAATGTTTTAACTAGGAACCCACTAACACGTAGTTCCAAATATGGTGGTGCACTACCTTGCTGGAAAATGATGGTGGGAGTTCGTCTATTTAACCAGATATTCAGTCAAAAGGTCTGATATACATATATATCTATTGATGTTTCGTTGAAGGAAAATGGACCAATGATTCAGTTGCAAATGATTTAACACCACACATTCCCTCTAGAACTATCTATAGTAATTTGGGGATGCTCTCATCTCCAGATTCTCACATTATGTGTGTTCAGTTTCCCTGAAACGTGAAAGGTAGCTTCGCCTCATCGCTAAAACTTACTTGGTCGGGAAAAGTATCGTTATCAGAAATTAATTCCAGTAGGGTTTTGAGGCCTGGAAAGTTGCTGCCTAGCGATTGCCGAACTGGGGTTCGAGTCCCGCTCAAGCTCCATATTTTTTGTAGTCTCTGCAAGCTCAACATCCTTGTGAGCTAAGGATGGGGGTCGGGTTTGGTGTAGATCATAAGTCTATCTGCTGAGTCATCAGGAGCCATTGTCTGGCCCTCCCTTGTCCTAGATTCGGTGAAGAGGGTCTTGGGCGCTGATATGTATATATGGCCAGTCTCAATGGCAGTGTCCAGGTAGCGAGGGCATTGTCACTGTCCCTTGCCGCTGTCATTCAAAAGTGACTTTTAAACTACAATCTCTTCTCGTCTAGGTTTATTATTTGGCCGAAGTGCTTACCGTATATGAGTTGTTCTTTGTTAGCATACAAGCACAAGTTCTTGAATAGGACTTTGTACAATGTTGAACATGGTATCTGCAAGTGTCTGGCAGCAGTCTGGATGGACTTTGTAGAACAATCAAAGGCTTGTCTTACACGATCGATGGTATCCTCAGACCTTAGTCGTCCACTTCTTCCTTTATGCAACGCTGTCCCTGTCTCTATGAATTGACGGACATGACGGCGGATCTCTTCCATACTTAGTTCTGTAGTTTTGCTGTCTACGTATCCTTTTAGTGAGGACTAGCCAATTTCATGGGTTCATTGTGTACTTTACCTCTTTCAACAGCAGGGTACCTGAAATACACAAATACAATGAGATTAAAAGATTTTACAAGGACTGAGTATATAGAGCAATTGGATAAAGTTACCTCAATGGTTTTTGTAATAGTTTTTAGAGTAAAAAGAGCTTTTATAGACACACACACATATATATAACAAATGCAGTTGTTTTTCTAGTCCACTGCAGGACAAAGGCCTCAGTTATGTAAATTCATGCCAATGGTTTTACCAGTTTTCATCACCACACTAGTCATATATATATATATATATATATATATATTTATAATATGCATATATATGTGTGTGTATTGTGTAATATATATACACATAAAACTATTAATAATCTCGCTTCATTATTGATTTTCCCTTCACAACAAACCCCCTGCAAAACTAAACATCTTGAGATAATGCTAAAATACCATAGATGCCACAGTCGGTTTCGCAAGGAACCTGACAGTTACAGTTGCCAGAGAAAGGTACAAGGCAGCTAATCGCTTAAGTTGGAGGCCACGCCGAGTGCCATTCTTGTGCCCAGATTCTGCTGCGAAGCCTGGGTACGGATAAAGAATGTCTGTTGATTCTTTGGCCAAGTTGTTACGATTATGTGTTATTCCTTTGCTTGGAGAATATGTTAGAAGGCTATTGGCTTTCCTTCATTGTCCTGAGGATTTGAAGTGCGTATGTGCAAATGTAAAATAATTATAAAAATGTTGAGGCCAGTGCGAATAGAGATAATTTGAAGGACAAATAGATAAATATATTGTTGTTATTATTACCTCCGCCAAGCGGCGGAGGTTATGTTTTCGGTTCGGTTTGTTTGTTTGTTTGTTTGTTTGTTTCTCTGTTTGTCTGTCTGTCTGTGGACAACGTAGAGGCCACATTTCTACACGGAATCACTTCAAACTTGGCCAAGTAGTTCCCCAATGTGTATGGAAGAACTGATTAAATTTTGGTCAAGGTCACCCCAAGGTCAAGGTCACAGGGGTCACTGGTGTCACTATGACATAAGTGGCCATATCAAGAGACAGAAATAAAGCACTGACTTTTGCATAAGCCAACAGGGAAGTCCTAGTCCAGGCGCAACCCATGGGTGATGTTCAAATTTATAAAGGTCAAAGGTCAAGGTCATATTGGTGCATTATATCAATGTCATATTAAGTATCAGTGGCAAATGAACAAAGATCACTTGAAGGTCAAAAGTCAAGCAGGTCACTTGAAGGTCAAGGTCACGTGAAGGTCAAGGTCACGTGAAGGTCAAGGTCACCTGAAGGTCAAGGTCACCTGAAGGTCAAGGTCACGTGAAGGTCAAGTACATTTGAAGATCAAGGTCACTTGAAGCCAAGGTCATGTGAAGGTCAAGGTCACGTGAAGGTCACATCAATTCATGATTCTAGGACATATGGCGCTCTAGGTCACCTTGGCGGAGGTATGTCCTCTACGAGGACCATGTCCGCGTTCAGGACTTGCTCACTTGTTATTGTTATTATTATTATTATTATTATTATTACCTAAGCTACAAACTTAGTTGGAAAGGCAGAATACTTTAAACCCAAGGGATCCAACAGGGAAAAATAACCCAGTGAGGAAAGGAAATAGTGAAATAAACTGCAAAAGAAGTAATGAACAATTGAAATAAAATATTTTAAGAACAATAACAACATTAAAATAGATCTTTCACATATAAACTACTAAAAGAGACTCATGTTATCCTGTTCAACATGAAAACATTAGCTGCAAGTTTGAACTTTAGATGAGAAAGTATGAGGAAATAGAACTTAAAAAAAAAAAAAAAAAAAAAAAAGCAGCTTAGGCCAGAGCCAAGTCGTCCACTTTGTTCAATTCCAAGTGACTTGAAGTCAAGTCACTTGTACCTCTTTAGAAAGCAAGTAAGTGATGCTGATTGGAACTCGGGGCCTCTTAAATTGAAACATCCCTCTGGTCGATCAATTGCGTCATTCTTTCGCGAATTGTCCGATCACGTTTCATCAGTCGAGATAGCGAAATTGAAAGTCCGCGAAATTAAGAAGTCCGTCTCTTTCAAATGTTCAGTATCTGATAAAATGAATGTTCTCCAATTTACCATCTTTGCATCGTTTTTTTAAAAACAGTACTGTGAGTATGTTTCATTACTTGGTTTAACCAGTACTCGTCGTCTGTGTGTGTGTGTGTGTGTGTGTTATTGTCAGAATGTTGGATCACATTGTCCAACATACGTTTGTTCTCGTGAATTATTCTATTGTATGCATACTCTATGTGTTAAGAATGTTAAAATCCTGCATCCTTGCATTTTGTTCTGTTGTTTTTATTGATTTTGTGCATAGGGGAAATACACCTGTCTATTGAGAGAAAACAGGTTATAGTATGCTGCCAAAATTTATTCTTAATTATTGTCAGAATGTTGGATCACATTTTCCAACACGTTTGTTTTCGTGAATGATTCTATTGTATGCATACTGTATGTGTTAAGAATGTTAAAATTCTGCATCCTTACATTTTTTTCTGTTGTTTTTATTGATTTTTCTTTTTTGTTTATTTAGATTTAAAAAAAAATGTTCTATTTAGCTATAACGAATTGAAATCCATTTATTAATAAGGAACTTGTTATTTAGATATCGTATTTACTATTATAAAATTTATATTCTTTCCCAATCTGGTATTGGTTTAGTACGTGACACGATGTTTGTACGCCGTACCATATACAGGTGTGTGTGTGTGTGTGTGTGTGTGTGTGTGTGTGTGTTTGTTTGTGTGTAGCTATATCGAATCTAAATCCTTTTTATTTATAAGGAAATTATTAATTAAAGATGGTATTTACGATTACGAAATTTATAATATTATTCTTTCCCAATCTGGTATTGGTTTAGTATGTGACACAATGTTTGTACACGCACCATATAGAGTACAGGTGTGTGTGTTTGTGTGTAGCTATATCGAATATAAATCCTTTTTAATTATTAGGAACTTATTATTTAATATCGTATTTACGATTACGAAATTTATAATATTATTCTTTCCCAATCTGGTATTGTCTGATGTGTGACACGATGTTTGTACACGCACCATATACAGTACAGGTGTGTGTGTGTGTGTGTATATGTGTGTAGCAGCTATATCGAATCTAAATACTTTTTTATTTATTAGAAACTTGTTATTTAAAGATCGTATTTACCATTATGAAATTTATAATGTTATTCTTTCCCAATCTGGTATTGTCTGATGTGTGACTCGATGTATATACACGCACCATATACAGGTGTGTGTGTGTGTACCTATATCGAATCTAAATACTTTTTTATTTATTAGAAACTTGTTATTTAAAGATCGTATTTACCATTATGAAATTTATAATATTATTCTGTCCCAATCTGGTATTGTTTTAGTATGTGTGTCACGATGTATGTACACTCACCATATACAGGTGTGTGTGTGTGTGTGTGTGTGTGTGTATAGCTATATCGAATATAAATCCTTTTCATTTATTTGGAACTTATTATTTAAAGATCGTTTTTTATGATTATGAAATTTATAGAATTATACCCTCCCAATCTGGTATTACTTTAGTATGTTTGTCACTATGTTTGTACACGTACCATATACAGGTGTGTGTCTCTGTGTGTGTGTGTGTGTGTTTGTGTGTAGCTATATCGAATCTAAATCCTTTATATTTATTATGAAATTATTATTTAAAGATCGTATTTACGATTAAGAAATTTATAATATTCTTTCCCAATCTAGTATTGTTCTAGTATGTGAGTCACGATGTATGTACACGCACCAAATACAGGTGTGTGCGTGTGTGTGTAGCTATATCGAATCTAAATCCTTTTTAATTGTTAGGAACTTATTATTTAATATCGTATTTACGATTAAGAAATTTATAATATTCTTTCCCAATCTGGTATTGTTTTAGTATGTGTTTCACGATGTATGTACACGCACCATATACAGTACAGGTGTATGTGTGTGTGTGTGTGTGTGTAGCAGCTATATCGAATCTAAATACTTTTTTATTTATTAGAAACTTATTTAAAGACCGTATATACAATTAAGATATTTATAATATTTTTCTTTCCCAATCTGGTATTGTCTGATGTGTGACTCGATGTATATACACGCACCATATACAGGTGTGTGTGTGTGTGTGTGCGTGTGTGTCCTTCCAAGAATAGTAGTAACGTCCATCATAGCGTCGTATTATCATGCATTTAGGTATCAGTTTCCCAACTGTTTCTGGCCAATCAATGTAATCAGAGACGACCTCTGGTATTAAGTAATGGTGTGCGTCCCGCTGTTTTGTCTGTCCCTTATACCGTCGTGTTGCGAGTACATCTGCTGAATAATTTCTGTAGATAATGGCGTTATATCAGCATTTCGTGCTGCTTATGTCGGTGTTTGGTAATGCTCTATAATTATATTGTCTTTTTCTTTTAATTGTGTTTTGTTATAGTTTGTTATATTTTATTTTGCGTTCAAAATATAAGTCAATTCAAGTTAAATCATCGGTAAATCAATGTAAATATGCCCTTTTTACATATATTTTGCCGTATTTTGTTGTTATCATGATGATATTACCATAACTAATAACACATAGTAATAATATTGATATTAATAAACTTACCAGGATAATAATTATGACAGTAATTATAGAAGGAATAATGTAACAAGTCTTCCACTGTCTTGGTTTAGAGTTCTCTTGCTTGAGGGTACACTCGGGCACTTTATTCTATTTTATTTCTCTTCCTCTAGTTTTGTTAAAGTTTTTATAGTTTATATAAAAAAAAAATATTTATTTTAATGTTACTTTTCTTAAGATATTTGATTTTTCCTTGTTTCCTTTCCTCAGTGGGCTATTTTCCCTGTAGGAGTCTCTTGGCTTATAGCATCCTGCTTTTCCAACTAGGGTTGCGGCTTAGCAAGTAATAATAATAATAATAATAATAATGTAGACCCTTGGCTTATAGCATCGTGCTTTTCCAACTAGGGTTGCGGCTTAGCAAGTAATAATAATAATAATAATAACAATAATAATAATAATAATAATAATGTAGACCCTTGGCTTATAGCTTCATGCTTTAACAACTAGGGTTGTGGCTTAACAAGTAATAATAATAATGATAATAATAAAAATAATAGTAATAATAATAATAATAATAATAATAAATATTTAGCCAGATTTAGTAATAATTTGTATTTGTCATCATACAGTACTGACAGCTTCCATACCACACATAAATACCCAAAAGCCTTTGCACTTCAATGCAAAGCAATCCCCGTTTACTAACATTCGCGTAATTCATTGAAGTCTGACATTCAGCAACAAACAATTTGCAGCCTATGATACAGGCCGAGTAGTTCATTAAAGTTTAGCATTTTGTGTTTAAATCCCTCCACCACCTGTGCGTCGCTCTGGAACGCGTGATACTTCCCCTGAAAAATTGTCAAGGTTGCGTGAATAAATGGTGATACAGCATTGATACGTTTTAGATTGAATTGACAAACAGGGATGCAGTTGAGTCAGATTCGAAATGTATTTCTATCTCTCTCTCTCTCTCTCTCTCTCTCTCTCTCTCTCTCTCTCTCTCACAGGGATCCAGTTACGCCAGATTTTAAATGTATTTTATTCGCTCTCTCTCTAAATGTATTCGATTCTCTCTCTCTCTCAAACAGGGATCTAGTTATGCCAGATTTGCAATGTATTCTATCTCTCTCTCTCTCTCTCTCTCTCTCTCTCTCTCTCTCGAACAGGGATCCAGTTACGCCAGATTTTAAATGTATTTTATTCGCTCTCTCTCTAAATGTATTCGATTCTCTCTCTCTCTCAAACAGGGATCTAGTTATGCCAGATTTGCGATGTATTCTATCTCTCTCTCTCTCTCTCTCTCTCTCTCTCTCTCTCTCTCTGTCTTTTCACTGCAGAAATGCTTAAGAGGAAATTCCTTGAAAGGAAAGGGAAAAGCATATGCAAGCGCTCTCTCTCTCTCTCTCTCTCTCTCTCTCTCTCTCTCTTTTCACTGCAGAAGTGCTAAAGAGGAAATTCCTTGAAAGGAAAGGGAAAAGCACACGCAAACACACACACACACTCTCTCTCTCTCTCTCTCTCTCTCTCTCTCTCTCTCTCTCTTTAACATCTACTCTCAAGTTTTTCCTTCACCAGTCTTTGAATAATTTCCAGATAGAATCTCACTCTCTCTCTCTCTCTCTCTCTCTCTCTCTGAACCCTGTGAAGAGCTATAGGCTATTCGGCATGTGTTATTTTGTTTGTTTGTTTGCTTGTTTGTTAGAGGCCTTTGTTTGCCCGGCTATTATCGCTTTTATATTGTAGCGGGGCGTGCTTGCGCAAATCCGCTTCCGATTTCGACGCAATTTGCTTTCAATCGATTACTGAAACATTTTGAATGTTTTTGAATATTCGGTGTGTGATCGTACATCTCTCTCTCTCTCTCTCTCTCTCTCTCTCTCTCTCTCTCTCTCTCTCTCTCTCTCTCTTTAGGCGTCATTCGGTCCGGATGTCATAGAGGAAGTCTAGTTAATGGATGATTGTTAAAGGTAAATATATGAAAATTTTTAAATATCGACTTAATTTATGCATTCGCTATTATTTTATGTAAGTGTTCGCTCTTTCGTTTATCATGCACACACACATAAATTATATATACTGTATATATATATATATATATATATATATATATATATATATATATATATATATATATATATATATTTGTTTATATACATACATATATATATATATTTATATATAAAATATATATATATATATATATATATATATATATATATATATATATATATATATATATATATATACACATACATACAGTATACTCAAGCATTAGAAATCAGTGGTATCTTTTGAACATATTTTTATTTTCATATATTTAAAACGTACATCAATTGAATTTACATTAAAATATTAATCAGTGCATATCTGCAAAGTGGAAACTATGGCCATCTTTAGCAGCGTATAGAATTTTGATGTTAAAGATGTATTATTCACATCCTATTGTCATATGTTATAAACATAATTACTGTGTGTTTGAAGCATTTGCAATTTTTTGCACATAGCTATTATGCGCAAACTATTTACACGCACGCACGCGCAGATATATTACAAGCTGCTATTACTGTGTAGTGCAGTAACCATCTGCATGGAAGTACGATATGGAAATATATCGCGAACACTCCAATATTACATTCCCTCTCCATCCTTGCCAATTTACGTTCGTGTCTGGAGGAATTATCCGACTCGGCTTTCCAAGACTCGGCCGTAATCAAGCGAGTTAAGTCACCTGGTCGTCAGCTATGCGCTATTCGTCATGAAATGGCCGATTCTATTTCGAGATGGGATAGTTGTTGTTGTTGTTGTTATTTTTGTCATGAAATGTCTGATTCGAATTTGAGATGGAATTGTTGTTGTTGTTGTTGTTATTTTTGTTATGAAATGACCGATTCTATTTCGAGATGGGATTGTTGTTGTTGTTATTTTTGTCATGATATGTCTGATTCTATTTCGAGATGGGATTGTTGTTGTTGTTGTTTTTGTCATGAAATGTCTGATTCGATTTCGAGACTGTGCTGTTGTTGTTATTTTTGTCATGAAATGTCCGATTCGATTTCGAGACTGTGTTGTTGCTGTTGTTATTTTTGTCCTGAAATGTCTGATTCGAATTCGAAACGGAGTTGTTGTCGTTGTTGTTA
>NC_090747.1:96360522-96383022 GCF_036898095.1 Palaemon carinicauda | reverse complement strand
TATAAATTTGTATATTTTGCTACATATTAATTTTATAATGTATGAATTTGTAGTATGTTTATTGCTTACATGTTTTGGGGAAATTGTTATTTGTTCAGGCATAGAAATAGTCACGTAACATTTATCATTATTCAATTTGTTTGTTTTTCTTTTATTTTTATTTTTCCAATTTAATAATATTTTGTACTTTGCTCCATTAATGAGTGGTACATTCTACTTGTAATGGATTCCCTTTTTATTTTCATTTCATTTATTTTTATTGTATACATTTATCGTCATATAGTTTTGCTTTTGAATTTGTATTACCAGTAGTGCATAAGTAGAATAATACTTGAATGGGAGAGTTATAAATACTAAAATTTAGAATAATACGGATTTGAAATATACCTCTTGATAGGACTTTTAAAGGCGAACACTAGTTCTGAAGCCCATCTTGTGTATCTTTCCACTTGGTAAGAGGAAAAGAGACTCGTTATCAATGGTAAGCAGCTCTTCTTGGAGAAGGATACACCAAAATCAAACTATTGTTCTCTAGTCTTGGGTAGTGCTATAGCCTCTGTACCATGGCCTTCCATTGTCTTGGGTTAGAGTCCTGTTGCTTGAGGGTACACTCGGGCTAAATATTCTATGTTTCCTTATTTCATTTCCTCATTGGGCTATTTTCCCTGTTTAAGCCCTTGGGCTTATAGCATCCTGTTTTACAGACAAATACAGTAATATTGAAAATATCCTTTATCCATTTTTTAAGTACAGACAAATACAGTAATATTGAAAATATCCTATATCTCTTTTTTAAGCACAGACAAATAGGGTAGTATTAAAAATACCCTTTACCCATTATTTTAAGAACAGAAAAATACACCAATAAAGAAAATCAGTGAATACAAAATTATTTTGGTATTTAACAAATCCGTCAGATATTTCTAAAAGAAAAAAAAAACTTTATTGTTATTATTATTATTATTTTTATTATCATTATTATTATTATTATCATTATTATTATTATTTGCTAAGCTACAACCTTAATTGGAAAAGCAGGATGCTGTAAGCCCAGGAGCCTCAACAGGGAAAATAGCCCAGTAAGGAAAGGAAAGAAGGAAAAAGTAAATATTTCAAGAACAGCAACAACACTAAAATAAATACTTCCTATATAATTTATAAAAACTTTAACAAAACAAGATGAAAAGAAACTAGATAAAAAAAAACTAATGTTCGCTCCCCTTTTTCTTTTTCCAGGTGAGTGCTAGCCCAGGATTCAATACGCATTGTACCTGTGCTCCCATCACAAGCCGTCCGCCTCCTGCAAGCATACCTGCTTGCGTCTTGTTTGACAGGTCGGTAATGGAATGCGTGTCCTGTCTCGCTGTTGCGGGGAGGGCAAGTTTTCCTCTTTGCTTTTAGCCCATGTATTACTCTTCCGGTGTTTGTCGGTATTGTGATTTGTTTCTCTCTCTCTCTCTCACTCTCTCTCTCTCTCTCTCTCTCTCTCTCTCTCTCTCTCTCTCTCTCTCTCTCTCTCTCTCTCTCTCTCAACATATATATATATATATATATATATATATATATATATATATATATATATATATATATATATATATATATTTATACCGGTGTATATATATATGTATACCGGTATATATATATATATATATATATATGTATGTATGTATGTATGTATGTATGTATCCATATATATATATATATATATATATATATATATATATATATATATATATGGGTATGTGTAAGAGAGAAAAAATACACAACATTCTTTATTATTTCCAATTATAATATATTTCCTTTATATACATATGTACATATATATATATATATATATATATACTGTATATATATATATATATATATATACTGTATATATATATATATATATATATATATATATATATATATATATATACATATATATAATATATATATATATATATATATATATATATATATATATATATATATATATATATATGTGTGTGTGTGTGTGTGAGAGAGAGAGAGAGAGAGAGAGAGAGAGAGAGAGAGAGAGAGAGAGAGAGAGAGATAACACAAATTCTGTATTATTTCCAATCATAATATTATTTTCCATTGGCAACATTCCTCCAAATTGGGGATTTTCAATAACAAATAATACCTATATTTTTCTCTGCCCAAATATTCTCTTTTCAAATACTAATACACAATTATTTAACTCTTCGTCGCAGCTCTAATTGATATGGTTGAATCTCCTCTTATCATTTTTTCAATAAACGGAGATCCATTATCACTTCTGTCATGGCGTAATTAATTAGTTTAATTTTAATAATTGCGGAATGGTGTAATGCAGCGTAAGTCTTTCAATTACTTTTAATAAATATACATTATCATTAGCGAAATGGCATCATTAATTAGCCTTATGTAATTACTGAGAGGACAAATACAGTGCTGGTTTTTTTTTTATGTAATATCTTTCGCAACTTCAAAGAATGTTTCCACTGAAACTTTAATTCTAAGATGAATTGAATCTGAGAATCCTTTTAATCGAATTGAAGACGATAACACAAGTCACCTTTGATGGCGTTACCTTTTGTCTTCGAGAAACATTCTGTAGATTTTAGAAGTGTCCTTAAAATTCTCTTTGTTAAGTGTTAGGTATACTGTTTAAAAAAAAAAAAAAAAAAAAAAAAAAAGCCTTATAATCGGAAATTCTCCGTAAAAATATACGGTTCTCACCCGTATTTCAGTAAAATACAGGGGACCGTGTTTTTTACCCTACTTTATTATCGTTTACGGGTTGGTGATCGTAATATCAATCCTTTACGTCTATATATCCGTTTTCAAAACGGCTAATGCCTGGCAACATTTATTACAGGATTTTTACAGTTTTTTACAGCAAATTTTTAACTGTTTATTAACAAATAAGCGAGGTGAATGCAAGTGAGGTTTTTATGTAAAACGATAACGAGCTTATATACAAACAGTTGCGGGCAACAATATCACTAAATTTCAAAAAATATGAAACATGCGATGGAAAGTTTAAATAGTTTTTTTTATTATCAGTGCGGGAGAGAGAGCAAGAAATAGAAAAAACAATAGTATTACAGTGTATGAGCGTGTATGAAACACATTCGGTACATCTCCTGTAGGTTTTGCTAACTTCTGAACATGATTTTTGTATTAGTTAGTTTGAATGTAATTTTTTTCTTTAATTGGTTGGGGATTCATGAAAAACAGTAGGAAGTGACTATCATTGACTCACTACTGTCTAGTTGGGGATGAAACTACTGTGCAGAAAACTGATAATGTTAGTATCTTCATAGATAACTTTATACAGATGATTTAGTTGCTTGGGGTATATGTTCATGTACACACACACGTGTGTATGTATATATATATATATATATATATATATATATATATATATATGTATACTGTATGTGTCTGCCTGTCTATGTGTCCATGAACACTTACTCCAGGCAACTAAATTATATATATATATATATATATATATATATATGTGTGTGTGTGTGTGTGTGTGTGTGTGTGTGTATGTGCGTGTGTGTTTGTGTTTGTGTCATTTATGCATGGGTGTATGTATAGAATCATGCTTAGCTTCATGTATCGTGCAATCGAGTTAATCTATAGCAATACAGTTGTTGACCGCCCATCTTCTTAAATTGTATCATTGTGTGACATAGCAGCGGTCCTAGATTATGGGATATTTGCGTGCCACAGTCCTGTCGTGGCTGGAGCCAAAATATTCCTTTTGTGACAACTCATGACAATCCATAATTTCAGTTTAAATCTATTGCTTTGAAATATATAAATGTTTCTGAGAATCACAAACTTGCATTTTCTGATATTCTTAGGGTCAGCGAGTAGATTTTTTTTTACTCTTAATATTAAAAGCTTATATTTTGCAATGTGCAGAACCACAGAATATCGTTCAGTAATTTTATTTCCTAGATTTGCAGTTAAATCTAATGGCCAGGCCTTCTCTATCATAAAGCTCAATACTACACATTATTCTAGAAGTTTTATCCCAGCTGTTACCAAGTTTTGGAATGATTTTCCTAATCGGGGAGTTGAATCTGTAGAACTTCAAAAGTTTAAACTTACAGTTAATGTTTTTATGTTAACAGGCTGACATAAGACTTTTTATTGTTTATATATGAAATATCTGTTTTAATGTTATTATTTATAATTTTTTTTTATTTTGATTTTTCATTACTTCTCATATCGTTTATTTGTTTTCTTATTTCCTCTCCTCACTGTACTATTTTTCCCTGTAGGTGCCCTCTGGCTTATAGCATTTTACTTTTCCAACTAGGGTTTAGTTAAACTACATTTTATACATATCAATAGAATTTTCATTGTCAGGTGATGTTATTATTCTTGACATGGTACATTACGGGCATCGCAATTCCTCATTGATATATTCTGTGATTATTATTATTATTATTATTATTATTATTATTATTATTGTTATTATTATTATTATAATTATTATTGTTGTAATTATTATTATCATTATTATTATTATCATTATTATTATTATAATGATTATTATTGTTGTTGTTATTATTATAATGATTATTATTATTATTATTATTATTATTATTTTTATTATTATTATTAGCTGAGCTAGTTTTCTGTAATTGGTAGCGCCAACACATTCCCAGTCGCGTATAAATTTTTCAAATATAAATCTAATTATATGTAAACAGTATTTTCAGTGTTCTCGTTGTGGTATTTATATCGTTCTTTTTGTGTATATCAAAAACCACATGAGTTTTTTCTTGAAAGCATTGAATTTTTTTTTTAAGCGCTTTAACTATTCAAGCGCTGGTTAAGCATATTCTTTCAACTCCACCTTTCATTGTGTGAATAGTATTTTAAATTATTTTAATTTTTTGTAATATTTGCTGTCACCTAATTTTATTGTTTTCTTGTGTCGCCTACTAAATGTTTTTCCTATTATCAAATTACGACCACATTCTTCATGTTCGACTCTTTCATGATACTGATAAAATACGTGCATACTTTATATATGTAGTTATAGTATGTGGTGTATATATATATATATATATATATATATATATATATATATGCATGTGTGTGTTAATGTTTATATGATTAACATGTTTTGTGTCAATTTACTGTATAGGCATACACAAAGTATATATAAATATATATATATATATATATATATATATATATATATATATATATATATATATATATATATATATATATATTCAGGTGTATATATATGTTTGTGTGTCATTTAATTAAATAAACCGTTTAGTGAGCCGTAAATAGGCTGTATGTAGTTTGACGTTGATTGAAATTCATTCGTATTACAAAGGCTTGGCAAGATAGCAACAGATGTCATGTCTCTCATGTATTTGTTTCATTTCACCTCATCGCTCGTTCGAGAGAGAGAGAGAGAGAGAGAGAGAGAGAGAGAGAGAGAGAGAGAGAGAGAGAGAGAGAGAGAGAGAGAGAGGTTTCTGATACTGGTTTTGATACGTCAAAAAAAGGAAGAAAAAACTTTATACTTTCATAACAAGTCAGTGTTGCATGCAACCGGGACTTGAATCTTAATTGCGACTAAAGCCACTTTATTGATTATTGCTGTGTTGCCAGTTACTGCTGCTGCTGCTGAGGATTGCAAAGCTAGAGAGAGAGAGAGAGAGAGAGAGAGAGAGAGAGAGAGAGAGAGAGAGAGAGGAAGGAAACGGGCGGATTGTAAAAGGTCCTTGGGAATGCTGTTGTCGACCTTTTGAGATCATGCAATATTCATTTGTTTTATATATATATATATATATATATATATATATATATATATACTATATATATATATATATATATGGTATATGTGTGTGCGTGTGTCTGTCTATTTTAAACCCTTAAAAGTGTCAAAGGAAGTATAAAATGACCTCATATGTATTTACAATATATTGCTCTATACAGTATATATATATATATGTATATATATATATATATATATATATATATATATATATATATATATATATATATATATATATATATATATATATATGGACTTAATTTCCTTTGTTTCATGTTCTTTTTTTAAGAAAATTTTAAAAACAATTGCAGTAAAAATCTCCCGCGTATATTAAAGAGCAAGTGTTTGGCTATATATATCACCATCATCATCAGCTCCTCCTACGCCTATTGACGCAGAAGGCGTCAGTTATATTCCGTCAGTCATCTCTATCTTGAGCTTTTAAATCAATACTTCTCTTCTCATCACCTCCTACTTCACGTTTCATGCTTCTCAGCCATGTAGGCCTGGGTCTTCCAACTCTTCTAGTATCTTGTGGAGCCCAATTGAAAGTTTGGCTAACTCATATTTCTTGGGGAGTGAGAAGAGCAAGACGCTTAATTACTGTTCTTTCCCCATCCTTCGGGTAGGTCGTAAAGGGAGTAGTAGTTAGGAAAGGGGGAGGGGTGTCAAGGGTAGAATTCGTGTAGACGTGTGCGTGTGTGTGTATATATATATATATATATATATATATATATATATATATATATATATATATATATATATATATATATATAATTAGTTTATGCAACTCGTCAAAAATGACGGATATACATTTATATATGTGTGTGATTATATGTATATACTGTATATATATTTAATCGTAAATATAAATGTTTCCCTCTCAATTTTTTTCACTTGCAATTCATGATAATGTAATGTATTGATGCATTATTATGAATATTTTCTTCTCATTAGATTTTTGTTAGATATACAGATACCCTCAATAGTTATTGCCTTATCTGCTTCTCTCCTAATCAGAATCTTATGAAATTCATTTATATCCTTTTATGACATTAAATCCATGTTATTCGTCATTCTGAATAATGTATTTCAACCATTCAGATAAACAGACAAATTCCTAAATGCATTAATCACGTAAACATGTCATTTCTATTTATTCCCATCATTAACACTAAGACTTGAGTACCTATATTGAGGCAGACTATGAGCTTATGACGTCATGCGCTTTTACGTGTCACAGGTATAGTAGAGCCAAGATATATAGTAACAGTGTGATTATTTGTTATTGTTAAACCGCACCATATGTCGCGTGTCAGGGTTGACATGAGGGAGCTGTTTATTAAAAGAATGGGCATAAGGAGGAAATGAGAAGCGAAAGTTTATTGGGAATTTATTCACCTAATATCATTGGTTAGGGCATTCTTCAAGTCAGGGTCATTTTAGGTCATATTATATATATATATATATATATATATATATATATATATATATATATATATATATATATATATATACATACACACTAGTGTACCCGAGCCGTCAAATATGACGTTTGAATATTTAGTTCGGCAATCTGTGGGTGAGTGTGGTTTCCGAGTGTACCTCTTGGGGTACCCCCCTTTCACCTGGGAATGTCCACTCCCTCTCCCCCTTGAGCGTAACAAGAAAGAGAGTGACTTGCTCTTTATTATAAAGGTGAGATGTGCGGGCGAAGAGAGAGAGAGAGAGAGAGAGAGAGAGAGAGAGAGAGAGAGAGAGAGAGAGAGAGAGAGAGAGAGAGAGAGAATTTCACGACCGGTTACTGACGACGGTAAAGAATGATATTGCATCCTATAAATAATCATTTACCTCGAGTTCACTTCGAGTAGAATTGTGATGTGTTGTATAATCTGTCAGCGAAGAATATTGATAAATGTTTGTTGAAACATGACCAAATATTTAAACGTTCATCGTCCAATTACGGAACCTTGTCACTGAACTATGCAATGTATTAAGCGTGTACCAGGTGGCCGATGTGGTAACGTCCCTGACTTGTGTCGCTAGACTTGGGTTCGAGTCCCGCTCTTACTCCTTAGTTTCTTTAGTGGCTACAACCTCACCATGCTTGTGAGCTAAGGATGGGGGTGTTTGGGGGATCCCTTAGGTCTATCTACGGAGTCATCAGCCGCCATTGCTTTGTCCTCCTTGGTCCTAGCTTGGGTGGAAAAGTGGCTTGGGCGCTGATCATGTGTGTATATGGTCAGTCTCTAGGGCATTGTTCTGATCAATAGGGCAACGTCACTGTCCATAGCACCTGCTATTCATGAGCAGCCTTTAAACCTATGTCTTTTTTTATGTAGACAATTTTTTCTAGACGTGTTGTTTTTGTTCTTCCAAGAGCTAGAACTGGGTAATCTCAAAACAATGACGAGAGTTGCAAACATTTGCAAACAATGGGTGAAAGTTCTGGAAGAACTTCATTTTCTTTATCGATTTTTGTTCAAGGACCAGAGATAGACTAGTGTCAAGACCAGCGATAGACGTGTTTGTTTATTTGTATATTTGTCACTAACTATAAGAAAAATGGCCTTACGCTCGACAGCTAACAATAAAAGTCAAGCTATAGGGTGAATATGCAGTCAACAAAACGTCCTCTCTCTCTCTCTCTCTCTCTCTCTCTCTCTCCTCTCTCTCTCTCTCTCTCTCTCTCTCTGTCAATAAGCTGTCACAGTGAAGTACAGTTGACAGGGTACTTGATAATCAAGTATTGATGTGTTTTGAAATGCTACGAGGGACTATTGTAATTCAAATATTACAGGGTTGAATATTCATTTAATAATTTCAATGAATTAGTGTTTTCCTCCATTTTAGTACAATACTGTATAAAAAAAGATGAATAAAAGGAGTGTCCCAATGGTGTTTTTGCAGCTCAACATACACATGTGCACACACACACACACACACACATATATATATATATATATATATATATATATATATATATATATATATATGTGTGTGTGTGTGTGTGTGTGTGTGTTAAATTTTTACGGTCTCTCTCTCTCTCTCTCTCTCTCTCTCTCTCTCTCTCTCTCTCTCTCTCTCTCTCCTCTCTCTCTCTCTCTATATATATATATATATATATATACACACCTGTATATATATATATATATATATATATATATATATATATATATATATATATATATAATCATCATCATCAGCTGTTGCTAGTCCACGGCAGGACAAAGGCCTCAGACACACATGTTTGTATATATATATATATATATATATATATATATATATATATATATATATATATATATATATATGTGTGTGTGTGTGTGTACACATATATATATATATATATATATATATATATATATATATATATATATATATATATATATATATACACATATATGTTTATGTGTGTGTATAGTATAATTAAAAGCACAGATTTGATTTTAAAAGAAAAAGAATAAATAAGAAAGAATCAAACACACAAAGGGTTACTCGGAAAGGAAAAGCAGACAAGTATAAGGCGGACAACAGACAGCCTGTCTGGCAGGCACACTTCAAGACCAGTAAAGTAAGGCCAGGTTTACGTTGAGTGGTGGTGGTGGGGTGGAGAGTAGTAGCAGCAGCAGCGTCGAGCTGTAGGGCAGGGGGGAAAAACTCGGTGGCCTGTCGCCCTAGTTACTCCGTTCAAACCACCTTCCCCCTCCCTTCGTCCTCCGTATACCAACCACTCCCCGCTTCTCCTGTTTTGACTAACCCCCTCCTCTTGTTTCGACCAACCCCCCTATTCCTCTCCTCCTCATTCAACCAACCACCTCCTCTTTCGACCAACCTCTTTCCCTCCCCCTCTTTCAACCAACCCCCCCTACTCCTCCCCTCCTCTTTCAACCAACCTTCCCCCTCCTGTTTCGACCAACCCCCCTACTCCTCTCCTCCCCTTCTGTTTCGACCAACCCCCCCTATTCCTCTCCTCCTCAATCAACCAACCCCCTCCTCTTTCGACCAACCTCTTCCCCCCCCCCCTCTTTCAACCAACCTTCCCCCTCCTAATGTTTCGACTAACCCCGCTCCTCTTCCGACCAACCCCCCTACTCCTCTCCTCCTCTTTCAACCAACCCCCTCCCCTCCCCTCTTTCGACCAACCCCCTACTTCACCCCTCCTCTTTTTTCGACCAACCTCCTCTATTCGAGGACATTCAAACACAACACGTATGTATGTGCAATTGATTTTTTTCTTTTTTAAATCAAATATTGAGATTTATTTCCCTCTTTCACTGGGACGTTATCAGTTTTCCATTTTTTCCACTCGGTTATTTGCTGTTAGTTTTTATTTCCTGTGAGAAATGGTCCCAGTTATTTTCCCCTTTGCTCAGTTATCAGTAAAGTATTACGAGTTATGTATACTGTTTCTATTTTTCAGTATATTTATATAATTTTCTTTTGTTTCCAAAATAAAATTTTACCAGTTTTCCTTTTTATCAATTATATTTTGGATATATATATTTATATATATATATATATATATATATATATATATATATATATATAATTTTATCAGTTGTTTTTCCTTCTTCCTTTGACTTTATTGTGGAATGATCTTCCTAATCGGAAAGTTGAATCTGTGGTGGCCTGGTGGTAGCGTCCTTGCCTGGTGATAGCCAGACTGGGGTTCGAGTCCCGCTCAAACTCGCCAAGTTCCTCTGGTCGCTGCAACCTCACCATCCATGTGAGCTAAGGATGGGGGTTTGGGGGAGCCTACAGCTCTATCTACTGAGTCATCAGCAGCCATTGCCTGACCCTCCGTGGTCCTAGCTTGGATGGAGAGGGGGCCTGGGCGCTGATCATATGTAATATGGTCAGTCTCTAGGGCATTGTCCTGCTTGATAGGGCAATGTCACTGTCCTTTGCCTCTGCCATTCATGAGTGGCCTTTAAACCTTTCAAACTTAAGTAGTTCAACTGGTATCAAAATGTTTTTATGTTGAACAGGCTGACATAAGTCTCCTTATTGTTTATATAGGACATAATTTATTTTAACGTTGTTACTGATAAGATATTTTATGTTCTTTGCTCATTACTTTTCTTATACTTTATTCATTTCCTTGTTTCCTTTCTCACATGGCTCTTTTCCTTGTTGGAATCCTTGGGCTTATAGCATCCAGTTTTTTTCAACCAGGGTTGCAGCTTATTTAATAATAATAATAATAATAATAATAATTATAATAATAGTAATAATTATAATAATGATAATAATAATTCATGAATTGTCATTCTAAAGGAAAAACATTTCCATCATATTTTATTCAAATATCATTATTGATTATTCATTGTTTTCGAATGAATAGAATCTATATTTTTTAGACTCTATCCTTTATCCGTGTACGTCCATTTCTCTTTTGAAGGAAAAATAGACTTTCTCTTTGTTTTCAAGTCATTAACGATGTCGTCCTTTCTCTTCTTACTTTCTTCCGTGAAAGAGGAAGAGAAAGTAGGAAACAAAAGAATTTTCTTCCCTTTTTGTGTATTTTTCATACAATTACAATAAGTAAGAAAATCTTTACTTTTTCCTTCTTTTTTATGCTACAGAAGGCAGTTAGGGCTTGGGAGCAGTGTTTAACTCGAGCATGTGCCATGTGGCTATTACCTTGAATCCTGCTGCTTTTTACTTAGATTACCTTAAAAAAAATTCAAATTTTTCTTAAATTTTAAGCTAGTAAAACAAAAATCTACCCTAGAACTACATTGAAACCATGTAATTTACCTCAAACTAAGTTTAAACCCTGTTGGGAGGGTACCTGTTATGGGGAGAAGATCAAGAGGGAAGCAGAGAATTAGATGGCGAAATAAGGTGATGGATGACATGGAGGGAAGGGGTTTGGTGGTAGAGGATGCATTTGATAGAAGGCATTTGAGAGGAAGCACCAGGCAACCGACCCTTAATGTAGAGAGTAACGGTGGGGAAGAAGAAAAAGAAGGCAGTCAGGGGGAAAGATAAATAAGAAGGCCTTCTTCCCCCTTTACTTTCTTCTCGCAAATTGAAGAAAACTAATTTCTTTCTCCTATCGGAAATAACTATTTTCTTCCCTGCTAACGGGAAAAGAACTTTTGTCTGCTAACGGGAAAAATTTCTTTTCTGCTAACGGGAAAAAACTTTTCCTTTCTGCTAACGGGAAAAAAACTATTTAATTCCTGCTAACGGAAAAAATCTAGTTTTCTTCCTACTAACGAAAAAAACTATTTTCTCCTGTTAACGGGAGAAACTATTTTCTTCTTGCTACTGGAAAAAACTATTTTCTTCTTGCAAACGAAAAAAAAACTATTTTCTTCCTTCTAACGGAAAAAAACTTTTCTTCCTTCTAAATGGAAAAAAAAAACTTTTCCTTCTGTTAAGGGAAATAACTACTCTTTTCCTGCAAAAGGAAAAAAAAAATACTTTTATTTCTGCAAACGGGAAAAATACCATTTTCGTATTGCTAACGGAATGAATTCAAAGGAAGAATGAATAATAATTTTTCACTTTTTAATTATGAGTTTGAAATCAAATTGAGCGACAAGAGGGAAGAATAAATTTCTTCCTTTTAATGACTATTTTCTTCCAGTGGGAAGATAGTCTGAAAAAATATAACTATTATTATTTTTTTCTTTGGATTAATGAAATTATAAAATTACTTTCTTCGCTCTTGCTCCATTAAATCAGATTAATGAAGCACGCTATTTTATCTTATTTCTTTTCCTCTTTTTATTTTGAAGGTTTTATAGTTTATATATGAAAGATTTATTTTAATCTTCTTATTGTTCTTAAACTTTTCTTGCGTTTTATTTACTGATTTCCTTTCCTCATTAGGCTATTTTCCCTGTTGGAAACGTTGGGCTTATAGCATCGTAATTGTCCAACTAGGGTTGTAGCTTAGCAAGTAATAATAATAATAACATTAATGATGATGATGATGATAATAATAATAATAATAGTAATAATAATAAATAATAATAATAATAGTAATAATGATAATTAGTAATATTAATAATAACAAAGATAGTAATATTTATAATAGTAATAATAATAATAGTAATAATGATAATAAACAACAATAATAATAATAATAATAATAATCCGCGCAGTCTTTAATATTTCCAAGTTGTCTCTGGCAGCAGAGGAATTAGAAGAGAAGCAATCGAAAGAAGAGAAGTGATAAATTTAAGGTTATTTAAAAAAAAAGAAGAACGCAGTGCGGTAAACGTCTGCGAAGTCTAGAAAGCATGTTTAAACTCTCTCTCTCTCTCTCTCTCCTCTCTCTCTCTCCTCTCTCTCTCTCTCTCTCTCTCTCTCTCTCTCTCTCTCTCTCTCTCTCTGGATGACATTTTTGTTATTTGTTGACTCTGAAATAAAGTCATGTTTTTAATCTCTCTCTCTCTCTCTCTCTCTCTCTCTCTCTCTCTCTCTCTCTCTGCATGTTATTTGTTTAGATTGTTTTCGTTTCTCAATTATATTTCCTGCAGAGACGTTACAGTTTTTAATAATGAATCTGATACAGATAAGGATATGTATGTATGTGTATATTTATATATATATATATATATATATATATATATATATATATATATATGTGTGTGTGTGTGTGTGTGTGTGTGTTTGTACACAGTAAATGCTTGTGTGTGTATGTATATATAAAACAAATGGAGCCGTTTCTAGTCCACTACAGAACAGAGACCTCAGGATATGTCTTTATTCATGTATATTTTGTGGTCAGTTTCATCACCACGTCTTTGTCATTTTCACTATTATTGTTTACAATACATAATAAATGTACAAATGAAAATTGATTAAAAAGCAAAGCTTCCACCATTTTTAAATTACTAGATACCAAAATACTCCAATGAAAAACGATAGAGGGAATGAAATTCTTGAGCAGAAAATGATAAAAGTACGAGATATGAATTCATAATAATTACCTGTAATTAGATATCCATTGAAGTAGGAGAACAGCTGAAGGTTCCGTTTTGAAGTCTATTAAGACTGATCGAAATTGCGGCCACAGATGTGAAAGCAATAAGTAACATCCATCTTCGATTTTTTTTATTATATGACTTCTGGTAATTACGTTCAATGCTGTTTTTTTCTGTAATTACGTTTAAGCTCGGTTTTATTATGTTTCCTGGTAATTACGTACAAGCTTTTTTCTTTTTTTTTTCTTTTTTCTATATATGTTTTCTGGAATTACGTTTTAAGTTTTTTAATCATATGTTTTCTGTAATTACGTTTTAAGTTTTTTTATCATATGTTTTCTGGAATTACGTTTTAAGTTTTTTTATCATATTTTTTCTGGAATTACGTTTTAAGTTTTTTTTATCATATGTTTTCTGGAATTACGTTTTAATTTTTTTTAATCCTATGTTTTTTGGAATTACGTTTTAACTTTTTTTTAATCATATGTTTTCTGGAATTACGTTTTGGGTTTTTTTTTAATCATATGTGTTCTGGAATTACGTTTTAAGTTTCTTTTTTTTAATCATATGTTTTCTGGAATTACGTTTTAGGGTTTTTTTTAATCATATGTTTTCTGGAATTACGTTTTAAGTTTTTTTTAATCATATGTTTTCTGGAATTACGTTTTGGGTTTTTTTTTTTAATCATATGTGTTCTGGAATTACGTTTTAAGTTTTTTTTAATCATGTTTTCTGGAATTACGTTCAAGGTTGTTGTTTTTTTAATCATATGTTTTCTGGAATTACGTTCTAAGTTTCTTTTATTTAATCATATGTTTTCTGGAATTACGTTTTAGGGTTTTTTTAATCATATGTGTTTTGGAATTACGTTTTAAGTTTTTTTTAATCATATGTTTTCTGGAATTACGTTCAAGGTTGTTGTTTTTTTAATCATATGTTTTCTGGAATTACGTTCTAAGTTTCTTTTTTTTAATCATATGTTTTCTGGAATTACGTTTTAGGTTTTTTTAATCATATGTGTTCTGGAATTACGTTTTAAGTTTTTTTTTAATCATATGTGTTCTGGAATTACGTGTTAAGTTTTTTTTAATCATATGTTTTCTGGAATTACGTTTTAAGTTTTTTTTTAATCATATGTGTTCTGGAATTACGTGTTAAGTTTTTTTTAATCATATGTTTTCTGGAATTACGTTCAAGGTTGTTGTTTTTTTAATCATATGTTTTCTGGAATTACGTTCAAGGTTGTTGTTTTTTTAATCATATGTTTTCTGGAATTACGTTCAAGGTTGTTGTTTTTTTAATCATATGTTTTCTGGAATTACGTTTTAAGTTTCTTTTTTTTAATCATATGTTTTCTGGAATTACGTTCTAAGTTTCTTTTTTTTAATCATATGTTTTCTGGAATTACGTTTTAGGTTTTTTTAATCATATGTGTTCTGGAATTACGTTTTAAGTTTTTTTTTAATCATATGTGTTCTGGAATTACGTGTTAAGTTTTTTTTAATCATATGTTTTCTGGAATTACGTTCAAGGTTGTTTTTTTAATCATATGTTTTCTGGAATTACGTTCAATGTTGTTGTTTTTTTAATCATATGTTCAAGGTTGATTTCTATCATGTTTTCTGGTAATTACATACAAGCATGTTGAACATTTTATGGCTCTTTTATAAGCACGTGGCAAAATATACATATGAATTCGCATGTATGTTTCCCACATTTTCGAAAGTTTCGTTTTGTGGGAATTACATGATCTTTTCATTACAGCCACTATATGAAAGGAAAATGCGATATCTACACTGTTAGAAAAAACCGTAATTGTAATCGGGAATTCTTTGTAAAAAAATGTACTGTTCTCAACCGTATTTCAGTAAAATACAGGCGACCGTAATTTTACCTTTGTTATTATCTTTTACGGGTTGGTGACCATAGTATCACCCCTTTACGTCGATATATCCGTTTTTAAAACGGTAAAAATCCTGGAATAAATGTTGCCAGATATTTACCGTTTTTTTACAGCAAGTTTTTAACGGTGTATGGGGCAAAGCAGATAGGCCGGGCCTGCCCCAGTCCTGGAGTATTTTACTTACTGTTCTTTGACATTGACATTTCTCGCTTTAAAGACGATCGGTCAGTTCCCAGTTTATTTATATATTTGTTTGTTTGTGTGTTTGTTTGTTTCATTTCAAATCTGTTTTAAATTTTAAGGACATTGTTTATAGCGTCAGTATCTTACCTATACATGAGTCTCCTATCCTAAGGATAAAAAGTTTTAAAAGTTCATGAATGGCAGAGGCAAGGGACAGTGGCAGTGTCCTAGAGACAGACCATATATATCCATGATCAGCGTTCAAGGTTTCTTTCCATCCAAGGTAGGACCAGGGAAGGCCAGGCAATGGCTGCTGGGGACTCGGCAGGTTTACTTTGTAATCAAGACCTAAAGCAAGGCTTATACTGTGATTATATTTTCACATTAGGTTTATATTGATGAGAATCTTACATCATTTGTTTTACAACGAATTATTATTATTGGTGTTGTTGTTGTTGTTGTTGTTGTTGTTGTTGTTGTTGTTATTATTATTATTATTATTACTTGCTAAGCTACAACCCTAGTTGGAAAAGCAGGATGCTATAAGCCTAGGGTCTTCAACATAATTAGATTTGCTGTAATGTTTTGTTGCATTATCAAAAAAAAAAAAAAAAAAATATTCTATAGTGCATTAAAGAATTAGAAATCCTATTTTGCAATGCGTCTTATAGTCTAGTTATAAAGGACCCGGTAATTATCTACACTCTCAGGTGTTTCGTAAATCCGGTCAGATTTTAAAGCAGTGCTGTTTAAGATTAATTGACTAATGAAAATTTGGCAACAAACCCCAATTTTCAACCAGGTATGACTGAAGTATAGTCATTAACAAAAAATTACCTTCGTTCATATATCTTTTACAGGCTTATGATTTTTTTAAACCAGTCACGTGTTTTTGTGGTTATTTTACATCGGTAATTAGAAAATTAATATTTACGTACTGTAGTTTATTTCCTTTAATTGAGTCATTTGCTTGGTGAATGTGACACTTTACGAGCAAGTAAATGGGGAAAAGTAATTACTCAAATTATTTTTTTATACTTTGTATCATTTTTAAATAAAGAGTTTAAATTTTTTATTTTTACTATTATTATTTTATATACTGAAATTTCCAGAATTTATTCCGACTTTCTATCAAACAAACTATTTCCTATAATTCTGCAAACGTTTTTCGGTATCTTCATACTCTTAACTCTCGAATTTCAAAACGTTTGTCAGTGTTATTTATTTATCAAACGTTTACCTTGTAATCAAGATTTAAAGTAAGTTTTACCATAACAAATATCTCAGTTTTCCCCGTATGTCTGTGTACAGTTGAATACATTTTTTCCTGGTACACCTCTTAAGTGCACCCAGTCACACTCTTACTGCACGGCTAGCTCCTGTATTTTGCCCCGCCCACCATCTCAGCCATATCTTCCTACGATATCTCTTTGGTTACTCCCGCGGAGTTATGGTGTGACAGTGTACTTTTTCGGAGCGAGGTGTGCCATAGACTCCTGTATCCAACTGTACTTATAAGGTAATTAAACTATTTAGCAAAGCACGAAGAACCACTGTATCAAATATTAGTAGTTATTCATCTTTAATAAAAAAGAAGAAAAAAAGGACAGTATGAGTCATAATTCCTTTACCAAATGGGTCATAAATATGCCTCTTGCCTTCATGCATTTGAAGATAAATCTTAATGAGCACATCAATATATGATCTCGATATAATTTAGCTGTTAATTATTATGCTAAGCATGGCCTGTTTGATCGTTATTTTATTTATTGATATTTGCTTATTGGCTTTTAATTACTCTGCTTAGCTTAGGTGTTAAAGTCATTATCTTATATATTTTTTGCTTAGTGGTCCATTAATGGCTTATGATGTGGATATATTTATCTGTAGATAGAATTTTATTTCGATTATCTTTGGATGGAGATTATTGTAATCGTTATTAATTCATCTTTGATATTTTTGGTAAGGGGTTATTTTATGATCTCTGCCGTGTAATGAAAGGGATTACAAATTGCAGAAAAAGCTTTTCCTTATTATTATTATTAATATTATTATTATTATTATTATTGTTATGGTTGGTAATCTTGATAGAAAATGACATATGAATTTGAATGCTTCCTCTTTGGGTAATTTTTGCGAATTATTTCTTCTCGGAGAGAGAGAGAGAGAGAGAGAGAGAGAGAGAGAGAGAGAGAAGTTTTTGTATTATTATTATTATCATTTGCCAGGCTACAACCCTAGTTGGAAAAGCAGGATGCTATAAGCACTTGTGCTACGTGATGGAATTATGACTGCGCAGAAGTAATCATGAAATACCTAAATATTAATTTAAAAATTTACAAGAATTATTCATGAATTACCCAATTAATAATTAATAAAAATACTGGATGTTTTTACTAATTATGGTCTAATGTTTCGTGTTATTATTGTTGTTATTATTCAAATCAAGCGTTTACGTTTTCCGACCATCTGTTGTTTTTATCAAAATTATTTTATGCGAATGTATTCTATCATAAATATTTTGTATGTTTTTTTTTTCTTTTTTTGAGCATTAACATTATCATTGTTCAAATTTGTTGCGGCTATAGTTATGTTTTCATAGGCTTGCATTTGTTTGTATGTCTGTCTGTGTGTTTGATTCCTATAGCTCAAAACTATTTGACCGAATCTCATGAAATTTAGTGGGATGATTGCCCATGATCCAAGGACAATCTGATTAGATTTTGGGAGTGGTTGGGTCAAAACTCAGGGCCAAGGTCACGAAAAACGTCTTTTTTGGCATATCGTGGTCAATTTTTATCTGATTTTTATGAAAATAGTGCCAAAATGTTCATAATTAAATTCCCTATCTTGTGATATACACATGATATAGGCGAAGGTATGCGCTCTACCGAGTGCCCGTTCTAATTATTATTATTAATATTATTATTATTATTATTATTGTTATTATTATTATTATTATTCAGTGTGACTCATTGTGCGTTTGATGAACGTGTAAATAATACAAATATCTCGTGTGTATACACTAGCGTATTCTGTGTAGATAAACCTGTTAAAATACTCCTGTTAGATTAACACTTCTTATTATAGCTCTCGATGAGTAAAGGCCATTTAATATACTTGAATGATGTTTCAACTTTACTTTAGGTTTTATAAGTCAATGTTTCATTGTAATTACTGCGCTATTTTCAGTTCTGTATAATTATACTAAATTTTGAAAGAACACAATATATTTTAACATTTTCTTTATTTTCGTTGATATATAAGAGTGGTTGTTATCTATTGCTGGTTCAATGTTCTTATATCCACGCATTTTGATCTATTTAATTTGGTCAAGGAAAAATATTCATCATTCATGGTTTATTTATGAATATATTTGCGTAATGTGATATCATCGTCATTCTTATTTATATATTTACTTAATCTATTACGTGTTTTAGTATTATTTTCTTATAGGTTTTTCTTATTCTATTCTAAGCTTTAAAAAAGACATAATTCCTGACATTAAATTATCACATATCACCTTAAATGATCGCCATAGAAAATCAATGAGATGACAATAAGCAGATTCCAAGCGACTTAGTGCGTCTTATTGAAGGATCGAATCCCATTAACATATTAAGCAGTCGGACTAAAGTAATCATATCAAATGAAGAGACGTCTCAGGACCGGCGGCGAACGTTGACAATGCGGAAGACGGCGGAACCTAATCATCGCTGCTCTGAAATAAATCGTTCTCTCTCTCTCTCTCTCTCTCTCTCTCTCTCTCTCTCTCTCTCTCTCTCTCTCTCTCTCACATATAAAATGAGAGCTTGGTCATTTTATTTTCTCCATCATTTCTTTACTAGAATGATTCAAGACTCTCTCTCTCTCTCTCTCTCTCTCTCTCTCTCTCTCTCTCTCTCTCTCACATATAAAATGAGAGCTTGGTCATTTTATTTTCTCCATCATTTCTTTACTAGAATGATTCAAGACTCTCTCTCTCTCTCTCTCTCTCTCTCTCTCTCTCTCTCTCTCTCTCTCTCTCTCACATATAAAATGAGAGCTTGGTCATTTTATTTTCTCCATCATTTCTTTACTAGAATGATTCAAGACTCTCTCTCTCTCTCTCTCTCTCTCTCTCTCTCTCTCTCTCTCTCTCTCTCTCTCTCTCTCTCTCTCTCTCTCTCTTTCTTTCTCTCTCACAAAATAAGAGTTTTTCATTTCATTTTCTCCATCATTTCTTTACTAGAATGATTCAAGATTCTCTCTCTCTCTCTCTCTCTCTCTCTCTCTCTCTCTCTCTCTCTCTCTCTCTCTCTCTCTCTCTCTCTCTCTGACTGACTGTGGAAGTTCAAAAGGAAAGAGAAAACATGAAATAATCGTTCTCTCTCTCTCTCTCTCTCTCTAAAAGGAAGATACCAATTGGTTAGCCAATGTTTCGGGGGAATACAGGCCAGCGTTTGGGTGTGCTATAGCTGAAAATGTGTTTCTACTGCCTGTGTTCTCTCGAAGTTAACATTAAGCCTAAGATACTAGAAGGTATATAGGCCTAGGCTTCGTCGCTTTTTGTGGGGCTGTAGTGGAGTGTGAGATATAATAAAGCGACAGTTTAGATGAGTTTCATGGCCAGCATGGGTGTTCTCACCTTGCTATGAATGGGAGGATTTAGGGGAGAAAGCGCGGTCGAGCTCAGAGTGGAGATAATGACGTCAGAGGAATTGGTGTAGGGGATCGGCAAGACCCTAGAGAAAAACCAGTCAAGGAGATGGGGTATGACTTGGTCGTTGTGTATTCTGATTCAGCAGAAGGGGACTGAATTGGAGGGTAGTGGTGGTACTAGTGGAGGCGGCAGGGTGGCGCGGAGAAAGTAGTGGTTGTAGTACAAGAGCGCCAAATTCGTCCGTCGTGGGATCAAGTAACGCCATGGGGGGTGTTACCAGTTACGCAAATTATCTTAAATTATTCTCTAATTATTTACAACTTTCCCCACTGTTTGACCGTCAGATTCCCCTCATATATATAAATATAACTTAAATAACATCTTATACAATACGCTTGGAATATCTATATCTTTTTAAAACACTTCATTTAAACCGAGGGACGAGTCTTAATTGCAGTATTTGGCAATAATGGATGCTAAACCTCTCACTCTCTCGTACACAAAAGCGCACGAACACAATCTTACTCCTCCCCTAGGGTCTTTTTATTCTTTTTTTTTATCACTCGATCTATTTTTACCATGGCCGTGGGTCGATAATATTGAGCGTGGATTACGTTCATTGTTGTTGTTTTTTTCTTTCTTTTCTCTGCTGCATTAATTCTGCTGATGCAGCAAATCTACGGCGGTTGGGAGGTGAATTTGAGCGGATCTTCTGTCGGATTACTTTGTGGATATTCAACTGCGTAGGTGGTAGGGAAACAAATAATGGAAGAGCGATAAGAATAAGTGGAGAGAGAGAGAGAGAAAGAGAGAGACTTACCTTATTGCCTTATTTTTGCCTTATTTTTTGTTTGGGTTCCCCCAGGTCCCTCAGTGTGAGGCACCTCGTATATCCACCAGAGAGTTGCTAATGCATCTTCCGGTGTATTTTGCATCTTCCAGTCTTGGATGGTCTGGGATGCATCTTAGGTATTTATCGAGCTTATTCTTAAAAACATCTACGCTCACTCCTCAGAGAGAGAGAGAGAGAGAGAGAGAGAGAGAGAGAGAGAGAGAGAGAGAGAGAGAGAGAGAGAGAGAGAGAGAGAAGGTTACTCTTCTTAAAATGTTTTATTTATCCTTATTTCCTTTCCTCTTTGAGCTACTTTACCTGTTGGAGCCCCTTGGATTATAGTATCCTGCTTTTTCAACTAGAGTTGTAGCTTAGCAAGTAACATTATTATTATTATTATTATTATTATTATTATTATTATTAATTACGAGTTAAGCTACAACCCTAGTTGGAAAAAACAGGGTGCTATAAGCTAAATGGCCCCAACAGGGAAAATAACCCAGTAAGTAAAAGAAATAAGGAAATAAATAACTACAAGAGAAGTAATGAATAGTTAAGATAACATATTTTAAGAACAGTAACTACATTAAAATGGACCTTTCATATATAAACTATAAAAGAGAGAGAGAGAGAGAGAGAGAGAGAGAGAGAGAGAGAGAGAGAGAGAGAGACAGAGACAGAGACAGAGAGAGAGAGAGAATGTTACTCTTCTTTAAATATCTTATTTGTCCTTGTTTCCTTTCCTCACTGAGCTAGTTTCCCTTTTAGAGCCCCTGGGATTATAGCATCCTGCTTTTCCAATTAGGGTTGTAGCTTAGCAAGTATTATTATTATTATTATTACTACTAGTTAAGCTACAACCCTATTTGGAAAAACAGGATGCTATAAAGCCCAAGGGCTCCAACAGGGAAAATAACCCAATAAGGAAAAGAATTAAGGAAATAAATAACAACAAGAGAAGTAATGAATAATTAACATAAAATATTTTAAGAACAGTAACTACATTAAAATGGATCTTTCATATATAAACTATAAAAAAATGCTTATGCCAGCCTGGTTCCACCATGGCAAGAAAAGAATGACAAAATTACAGATAAAAATAGATGTTTTCAATTTTAATCACATTTGTTATTGTGTATTTGCATAAATAAGTAAATATCAAGGTATATATATATTATATATATATAT
>NC_090747.1:96353022-96355522 GCF_036898095.1 Palaemon carinicauda | reverse complement strand
TTCTTCTTTCCCATTTTGTGGAATCTCTCAAAACGCCAGAACAGAATAAGAAGACGAGGCTGGTCTGACCAAACTCCACAACACCCATGTCCTCATTCTCTTCTCTCATTGTACTCGCAAGGGCCTAAGTGTTTATAATTTAAACATCGGCTCACACGGTAGAGTTGGTCTTGTGTGTTTACGGAGGAGAGTGGGCCGGTGTGGGATGCGTATTTTCTCTGTGTATTTTAGGCTCAAATAGCAAGACCATAGCAAGGCTCTTGTTTGGGATAGAGAAAGGGTGTCTTCTAATGTACTTGCTTCTTTTTTTACTTATTCGTTTTTTTTTATCAGAATATGTTGTTTTATTTTTTACAATCGATTCGTTGACTCCATTCTGACATAAAATGCACCGTAGAATGAATATTATAAGTTTTTCCTTATCTTAGTTTTTTTATGTTATACGTATTTTTGTATTCGTATTGGAAGCTGGTTTTCTTACCCTTTTTTTTTAATAATATATTAAATTTTAAATGTTCCATTGACAAATTGCATATTCATTTCTGTTTTTTTTTATCTTCATATATATATATATATATATATATATACATATATATATATATACATATATATATATATATATATGTATATATATATATATATATATATATATATATACATATATATATATATATATATATATACACATAATCGCCATCAATGACCGTTGTTGTTATGATTCAAGATAAATACCCATCATTCATTCATTTTAGTTATTCGTTTTTCATTTCTATTAGAATAAGTTGTTTTATTTATTACATTTGTTACACCGGTTCCACTTGTCTTTTATAAAATGCATTATGGAGTAAATATTACAAGTTTAGTATTATCTTTATTTACCTATATTGTATTTATTTTGAATTTATATCCTCGTTATCTAGTTTTTCTTCGAAAAAAAAATAGTGAAAATAATGGTATTTTATCATCTACTGCTTTTTTTTTTTTAAATTTATAATGCATAATTTATATTCCTGCTTTGCAATATTATCAACATTCATTTTATAACAAGAAACTATGAATTAATCATATATACGGATTTCGAATGTTTATTACGAACTACATCCCATTATTTTCTTTATCCATTCCGTCTTATGGGTCTCAGTATGACCCATTATTACATGAATCAGAATACAGAAATTTTTGCAAATTTCAGTAAATGGCTATTACTAAGACAAGAGCTTCATCATCAGTGTATTTCAAGTTTTTATGATACTGCTTTTTTTAATTGATTTAGGAGTCTATTTTGTATTTGTCATCCGGAGAGGTTTAGTTCATTATCACAAACCTAATCTCACCTTATGATAAATCAGCCATAAATGATTTTAAGAATAGAATTCATAATATATCTATTACATCTTTTTATTTTGGTTCCGGAAAGAAATGTTGATAAGAATACGAATTCTCAAATGAAGTGATATAAATAGTGATGATACAGTTGAATGTGTTGACAATATTGTTTTTACATTAGTATATATTTAATTGTTTATTTCGACGTAGCTATCAGTCGGAATCAGCTCATTGACTATTCTACTGTTACGCTCTATTCTTACCAGCTAATTTATCTGTCGAGGATTAATCGTTGTTTGCTCATTATTATTATTATTATTATTATTATTATTGCTAAGCTATAACCCTAGTTGGAAAAGTAGGATGCTATAAGGTCAGGGGCTCCAACAGGGAAAATAGCCCAGTGAGGAAGGGAAACAATGAAAAATAAAATATTTTAAGAACAGTAACATTAGAATAAATATTTCCTATATAAACTATAAAAACTTGAACAAAACAAGAGGAAGAGAAATTAGATAGAATAGTGTGCCCGAGTGTACCCTCAAGCAAGAGAACTCTAACCCAAGACAGTGGAAGACCATGGTACAGAAGCTATGGCACTACCCAAGACTAGAGAACAATGGTTTAATTTTGGAGTATCCTTCTCCTAGATGAGCTGCTTACCATAGCCAAAGAGTCTCTTCTACCCTTACCAAGAGGAGAGTAGCCACTGAACAATTACAGTGCAGTAGTTAACCCCTTGGGTAAAGAAGAATTGTTTGGTAATCTCAGTGTAGGCAAAGGGAAAGTGAACCGTACCCAGAGAGAAGGATCCAATGAAGTACTGTCCGGCCAGTCAAAGGATCCCATAAATGTCTAGCGTTAGTATCTCAACGGGTGGCCGGTGCCCTGGCCAACCTACTACCTGACATAAATTGTTTATGGAAGACTTCGGTACAAGTTCTCCTGAATTTAAAGATTTGATTGTTTGTGTTGTTGAATATTTATTTTATTATAACTTTTACTTCATCGACCCATCAGAAACAGTGTTGATTATTATTATTATTATTATTATTATTATTATTATTATTATTATTATTATTATTATTATTATTATAATTATGATTATTATTATTATTATTATTAATATTATTATTACTTACTAAGCTACAACCCTAGTTGGAAAAGCAGGATG
>NC_090747.1:96340522-96345522 GCF_036898095.1 Palaemon carinicauda | reverse complement strand
CCTGTTTCCTATGGGAACCTTGCATTGGTTACTCTAGTAGAGATAAACCATTTTTGATTTTATTATCTGGAAGGCTGCAACAATGGGTTGTGAGGGAAACACAAGTGTGTGTCTTTCATTTATGAATTGTTATGCTATACTATGCATATCCAGTGATACATAGTTCACTTGATACTCATGGAAATTTCTTCTCTTTACAGGAGGACCCTCCGAAGTGCGGAAATGTTTTCTGCAATGTCCGCAGCAAGAACCTCTGTGGACATGAGTGTTGTAGGAGACACGCAGCATGCGCTGTCTCCAAGAATGATCTCCAGTATTGGGACCCTCAGGTATGTACTGTATGCACTAACCTGATTACTGAGGCTTTTGATTCCCCTAGAACGGCGGAATCAAGGGATATAGCTAGGGAAAAGCTTCGTACTTGGGTAAGGGGCTTCAAGAAGAACACCTCTGGCCCTTATCTTCCAAGTGAGAAGATGAGGGCGTATCTTTTTCCCCAGGCATCAGCTGAGGCAGTGATTCCCCAGCCTCAAGAGGAGATCCTTCAAGATCAAGTCCAGGTGGACGAGGAAGTCGCAGATGCGATGCAAGACATCCAGTTGTGTGACAGGATGTCTGACCTGGACGATCGTTTGGAAGAAGACCTCCTGGCAGAAGGTCAGGATCAAGTTCAAACCCCGGATGTCGTAGAGGATGAGGTCGACGAGGTGTCGGCTACTCCGGTTCAGATGCCGGAGCCTATCCCCTCAACATCGGCTGGCCTCCCAGTAGAACTGGGACAGGCCCTCTCTTCGATTGTTGGAATGATCCAACAAATGCAGAAGGAGAATCAGGAGAAGGCGGCTGCAATGGAACTGCGTATGCAGTCCCTGGCAGAATCACATGGGCCCCGGAAAAGGCTCAATGTGAAAGACCTTCCCATATGCTCAGATGCTAACCCATGGAGGTATGCTGAGCACATGCCGATGATGACTGGAAAGATCGTCATTTCGGATAAGCTGGGTTCAGTTCCCCTAGAGGAGGTAGAATTCTGGCCCAGCAAGGCATCATATCCGGACTGCTATGTCCGGCTGAGAAAAGAACCAGCTTCAAGGGAGGAGACAGAGCCGAAGGAGGTCATTGTTATGGACCACGCTAAGGCTCAAGCCCTACTTTCATCCTCGATGAAAGAGAGGGGCTTCTCGAATTCGAAGGTAGCTGCATTGAGCAAGAAGCTCCCTTCGTTTGTGTCCTCTCCTGATAGAGCCTTCCCCTTTTTACAAAAAGGGTTTGCGGCTGTCCTAAAGGCAGTCGAGGCCGGCAAGCCTTGCCCCTCCCTGGAGGAGTGTAAACCCTTGTCGCTGGCTCTACCTATGGACCACAAAGACTGGAAGGATGTCCATCTAACATTCTCAGTGGGAAAGTTGGAGGCTGATATTGCCGGACGGCAATTCGGCGAGGACCTCCCCAAGCTGTCCGAATCTCTTTTACGAAGAGAGTTCGAGACAAAAGAAAGACTGGCTGCCTCAATGTCTCATCAGACTACTCTCGAGACGATGGCAAGTGACCCCAAGGTCCATGAAATGTTCATGGTAGTGGCTAAGTCTCACTTAGCCACAGTGTCGAAGGACCTTTATAACTTCGTCAAGGCAAGGAGAGCTTGCAGGGAGTTCGTGTTCACCGGGGCTTCGGTGAGACACGAGCCAAGGAAGTTAATCTCCTCCAACATTTGGGGAAAAGACCTTTTCCCTACCGATGTGGTCAAAGAGGTTGTTGATAAGGCCGCCGTGGAGAATAGAAATCTTCTCCAGAAGTGGGGCCTGGCTATCAAAAGAAAATCTTCCCCGGATGAGGGTCCTCAACCAAAGAAGAAGAATATGAAGACTAGGCTACCATCTCGGCCAGCCAAGCCTTATAGACAGCAACAGCAACTGCAATTGCCTTTGCCTCCAGTGCCCCAGATGGTGGCACAAACCCCGACTGCCTTTCAGTGGGTACCCCAGGCGGTACCAGGTCAGTCAACCACATTCGCCCCAACGTTCGAAGGACAGTCTTCTTCCTTTCGTGCAAAACCTAGAGGAGCAGCCAGAGGCTCGTCTAGGCGCCCCTCAAGGGGAAGGGGATTCAGAGGTGGTCGTGGTCAGGGAGGCAAGACCTCAGGACGGCAGTCCAAGTGAAATGATACCGGTAGGAGGGAGACTGATGAAATTTTGGGATCGCTGGACCTTCGATCCCTGGGCCCAAAGCCTACTCAAGAATGGACTGGGTTGGAGCTGGTACAGCACTCCACCCCCATGCCTTCGGTTTTTCCAACACTCCACCCCCATTTTGGAGGAGTACGTTCAAGAACTGTTGGAGAAAAATGTGATCCGAAAGGTGAAGTCCATCAAATTCCAAGGGAGGCTGTTTTGTGTTCCCAAGAAAGACTCGGAAAAGCTCAGAGTCATTCTGGACTTGTCACCACTCAACAAGTTCATAGTGAATTGCAAATTCAAGATGCTAACACTGCAACACATAAGGACCTTACTGCCCAAGAGGGCATACTCAGTCTCTATAGACTTGTCAGACGCCTATTGGCACATTCCAATCAGCCGTCGACTCTCCCCCTACCTAGGGTTCAGGCTACAACGAAAACTGTACGCCTTCAGAGCCATGCCATTCGGGCTAAACATAGCCCCAAGGATTTTCACGAAGCTTGCGAGCGCAGCTCTCAAACAATTACGCCTAAAGGGAATTCAGGTAGTAGCCTACCTGGACGACTGGCTGGTGTGGGCAGCATCCGAGACCGAATGCTTGCAAGCTTCCAGTCAGGTGATCCAGTTCCTAGAGTACCTAGGCTTCAAGATCAACAAGAAAAAGTCTCGACTTTCTCCATCCCAACAAGAAAAAGTCTCGACTTTCTCCATCACATAAGATTGGTGACAGACAGCGAGGTGGTTGTGAGATGCTTGAATCGACAAGGGTCGAGGTCACCACCTCTCAACCAAGTGATGTTAGCCATTTTCCGATTGGCGGAAAAGAAGAAGTGGTACCTGTCGGCAGTTCACCTTCAAGGAGTCCGCAATGTGACAGCGGACGCTCTATCCAGGTTCACACCGATAGAGTCGGAATGGTCCTTAGACGCAGGATCATTTTCCTTCATTCTGAATCAAGTCCCAGAACTGCAAATAGACCTCTTTGCGACGAAAGACAACAAGAAGTTGCCCCTGTACGTGTCCCCGTACGAGGACCCCTTAGCGGAAGCAGTGGACGCAATGTCCCTCGACTGGAACAGATGGTCCAGGATTTATCTGTTCCCTCCTCACAACCTTCTGTTGAGGGTCCTCAACAAACTGAGATCCTTCAAGGGGGTAGCGGCAATAGTGGCCCACAAGTGGGCGAACAGCATGTGGTTCCCCTTGGCGTTGGAACTACAGATGAAGTTCGTGCCGCTACCACATCCAGTTCTGACCCAGCGAGTCCAGAAGTCGACTGTCTGCGCTTCATTACAGAAAACCCAGACCCTGCAGCTCATGATTTTCTCGCCCTAGCGGTGAGAAAGCGCTTCGGGATTTCGAAAGCCAGCATAGACTTCCTAGAGGAATACAAGTGCAAATCGACTAGAAGGCAATATGAGTCATCTTGGAGAAAATGGGTGGCCTTTGTAAAGGCAAAGAATCCGCAGGAGATCTCAACAGATTTCTGCTTATCTTTCTTCATCCATCTCCATGGCCAAGGATTGGCAGCTAACACGATTTCAGTGTGTAAATCGGCTTTGATGAGACCCATTTTATTTGCCTTCCAGATCGACCTAGGTAACGAGATCTTTAATAAAGTTCCGAAAGCCTGCGCTAGGCTCAGACCTTCAGCACCTCCAAAGCCCATCTCATGGTCTTTAGACAAAGTTCTTCATTTCGCCTCCTTGTTGAGCAATGAAGAATGTGCGTTAAAGGATTTGACGCAAAAAGTTATTTTCCTATTTGCACTCGCGTCCGGGGCCAGGGTTAGTGAGATCGTAGCCCTCTCGAGAGAGGCAGGTCGTGTTCAGTTCCTGGATGGGGGGGAGCTGAACCTGTTTCCGGATCCTACGTTTCTCGCCAAGAATGAGTTACCCACCAACAGGTGGGGTCCCTGGAGAATCTGTCCTCTGAAAGAAGATGCATCTCTATGTCCAGTAGAATGCCTAAAGGTCTATCTTCGTAGAACTTCAGACTTCAAGGGTAGTCAACTATTCAGGGGAGAAACATCAGGCTCAAATTTATCTCTGAATCAACTCAGAGCGAAAATGACATATTTTATTCGCAGAGCGGATCCTGACAGTACACCCGCAGGTCACGATCCGAGGAAAGTTGCCTCATCCCTAAATTTCTTTAATTGTATGGATTTTGAACATCTCCGTTCATACACGGGCTGGAAGTCTTCCAGGGTGTTCTTTCGCCACTATGCGAAGCAAGTAGAGGAACTTAAGAGATCTGTGGTAGCAGTGGGTCGTGTAGTTAACCCTACTGTTTAACTCTGCGAGGAACAGTGGTCTTAATTGGGACGATTAAGTCCAGGGTGAGTGTGTAGGTACATACTGTACTACAAACTAAATGAGGGCACCAAGTGCCCATATAGACTGTTCCTTCCTTCAAAGGTGAACCTTGCATAAGTTCAGACATGTGTGCCAAGCGTTTCTAACGCTAATGTGATTGATTTGTAATACAGATTTTTTATGACTTGATACCTTGGTATCTCATTAAAGTGGTGTTTAATGGTTTTTCTTTCAGATAAACAAGTTCTGTTTACTATCATACTTATGCTTAAAGTTTTGGGTTACCCTCTTTTATATAAATATATATATTTGTTGTTAACCTGTCTGTTTATTATCTGTCAATAAACTTGTTCTTGAGAACCTTGCGTCTCTTTCACCTGTGTCAATTTATTGGTATAATTGAGCATTTTAATTCTATGTATCTTATCTGGGATAATTCTGATAGAATTGTTCTGTTTTGCAAGCTATGTTGCATTGGTTTATGTAAGTCCCCTAATGGGAGGACTCC
>NC_090747.1:96315522-96335522 GCF_036898095.1 Palaemon carinicauda | reverse complement strand
GATCAAAGATAATCTGCCACTTTTATTGTAGGATTTTGAGTATTGGGTAAGGGATAAAGGATCAAGGATAATCAGATTCTTTTATTGTAGGATTTTGGGTGATGGGTAAGGGATAAAGGATCAAGGGTAATCAAACACTTTTATTTTTGTCTAAGTCAGATTTTTTTCTTATATCAAGAGTCATCAGGCCTCGATTTTGGGGGATTATGGGGAAGGTATAGGTTGGGGAGGGATTGAATGAAGTAGGAGTAATAAGAAAGGGGGCAGACCCCTTTGCTTAGTCTCTCTTATTGTCAGGTTCATGATCAGGATTACCACCCATTGCTTACGTTGCTATTTCTGTCCTAGTGTCTTCTTCTGGATCATCAGTTACTTCATGTATTTGCTCGTTCTGTGTTGAGGGTAGCGTGAATCCTATGCAATTACATGTTCTATGTATACATCATGGAAATGAATATATTTTCTGGCTAATAAGAGAATGTAACTTTACTAGCACGTTGTATTAAAGAATTTATATTTGTTATATATATATATATATATATATATATATATATATATATATATATATATATACAGTATATATATATATATATATATATATAGATATATATATATATATATATATATATATATATACATACAGTATATATATATATATATATATATATATATATATATATATATATACATACATATATATATATATATATATATATATATATATATATATATACATACATATATATATATATATATATATATATATATATATATACACACACACAATAACGACATTAATGCTTAAAGAAAAAAAAAAACATAAAATATTGTGTTTGTTCGTGTGACTTTGAGATCGATAACTGTAAATATTTATTTGTCTGAAGAACAATTATGATTTATTTCTTTTTATATGGAAAATCAATTATAATTATGCTATTGCAAGTCATGCTACCTTTATTTGATAAAGTACTAGAAACTATTTGTCTCACTGAAGAGGAAGTTATTAACTCTTAAAAATGAACGTTATAAGGAATAAGTTATGAATGTTGTATTATTTGTGCTATTGAATTTCTTTTCTCTTGCTGTGTTAAAGTTTTTTATAGTTTATATAGGAAATATTTATTTTAATGTTGTTACTCTTCTTGAAATATTTTATTTTTCCTTGTTTCCTTTCCTTACTGTGCTATTTTCCCGGTTGGGGCCCCCGGCCTTATAGCATCCTGCTTTTGGAACTAGGGTTGTAGCTTAGCAAGTAATAATGATAATAATAATAATAATAATTATAATGATAATTGGAGGAGTGTATTTGTTCGCTAAAAAGAGTAATTGTATTTTTCAATACATGCAACATCTTTACATATTTGTCATACAGAGGAAGACAGTTTAATAACATCAAGTAATCTTTTCTTTATGAAGAGAGTGTAAATATTTATTTAATGAATACTTGTTCAATGAATGCTTATTAAGGAAGGGGTGGGGCTCGTTATTAAGGTCTCACCTATACATGTGCCATACATTCCAAGCTTAAGATGGGTACTAAAGATAAATTTGCAAAAAATAGCACCTACTTCAGTCGAGCCCTTTGAGAGTCTTAAGAAACTAAGTTGTCTCGTTAAACTACTTAATAATGAGAGAAGTTATACTCACCCGTATATAATAAAGAGCTATATATATATATATATATATACAAATGTGTGTATATACATATGTATATATATACGTACATATATATATAAAGAGCTATATATATATATATATATATATGTGTGTGTGTGTGTGTGTGTATATATATATATATATATACACACATAAATGTGTGTATATGCATATATCTATGTATATATATATATATATATATATATATATATATATATATGTATATATATATATATATATATACATATATATATATACATACATACATGCATATACATATATATAGCTTACTGTTCACACTCAGCGTCATTACCAAACGCATGACTACTTGGTCTTTTCCCGTCCTTCGCGTAGGTAAAGAGGGAGTAGTCACACCGCGATGAGATGGGTACCCTGAGAGGTACACTCGGATACCACAATCTGCCTGTGCCTGTGTGTGCACATCTATGTAAATATTGAGCAGTCATTTTTGACGGTTGGGGTACACTAGTAATAATAATAATAATAATAATAATAATAATAATAATAAACTGTGACCACTCGGGATCAGATTTTTTTTTCTTTTTTTTTTTTTTACTATGCATACATTATCCAAAGTAATCTGGGGAAAATGATGAATGTTTCCCAGTCTTGGCCTTCGATAAACCCTGGAGAGAAAAGTCACGTTCAAAAGATTGATGACACTGAGGAAATGAATATTAGGCATTGGCTGCTCCGCGTCATTATGTTGTGTACTCTCTCTCTCTCTCTCTCTCTCTCTCTCTCTCTCTCTCTCTCTCAGATTATTTTGAATTAATTTCAGTCTTAGTTTCTAGTTTCTACGTGAATACTCTCTCTCTCTCTCTCTCTCTGACTAGCTTGAATTAAAGATGTTTGTAACATTACTTCAAAGAAGTAGCTACTTTTCTTTAGCCACACACACATACCGGTTGCTTGCTACAGGAACTACTGCCAATTCGAAAAATACTAATTTAACGTTATAATTTAAATCCCTTTGGAAAAAAAACTTTATTTTGTGTGTTTGTGTGTGTGTGTGTGTGTGTGTGTGTGTGTATGTGTGTGTGTGTGTAAGGCATCCATGTTACTTTTATTTTGTCAGGGTTTGTTTTTATAAAAGACTACTTCAGTAATAGTCACTCCCACCCACCCCAACCTCCCCCTTCTTCATCGACTACCCCCTCCCTGGAATGGGTTGACTCTGCCTTCTTTTGAAATGTCTGCGCTGAATTCCTTATTGTTTTCAGATATCAAGCTTTGATAAATTATTGTATTATAATCTTGGAGAGCAAGATTAGCAGACGCATAATAAGTTAATTTCTCAAAGTTCGTGTTATTTTAAAATTTCGATATTTTAAGTAGATTTATTTTTGGTCAAATAAAAGTCAGGTAGTGTATTAGTGGTCTAGTGATGGTACGAGAGAGAGAGAGAGAGAGAGAGAGAGAGAGAGAGAGAGAAAGAGAGATGTTTTTATATTAGTGCTCCCGTAATAAGACCATTGATTGATAGCCATAGATATCATGTTCATTGAGAAATTACTTACATGTTTTCTGTAGTCATTCCTAATGAATCTTACATTACCAAAAAAAGAAAAAAAAATTGTTAAAGGGTTGGGTATAAGAAAATGAGATTAATATGATAGCAAATGAAACGGTTTATGAAGTCACCTCCATAGTAAGATAGCAGTTTCAGTGGGCTCATGACAGTAATGATATAATCACCTGTTGCACGTTTATGAGGTTACTGGCATCTCATAATGACAGCTCTTCCTAATCGGGTAGTTGAATCAGTAGAACTTCAGAAAGTTCAAAGTTGCAGCAAATGTTTTTATGTTGAACAGGCTGACATAAGTCTTTTTATAGTTATATATATGAATTTTCTGTTTTAATGTTGTTAAAGTTTTTTTTTTAAATATTTTATTTTAATTTTTCATTACTTCTTATGTCGTTTATTTATTTCCTTGTTTCCTTTCCTCACTGGGCTATTTTTCCCTGTTGGACCCCTTGGGCTTATAGCATCTTGCTTTTCCAATAAGGGTTGTAGCTTGGCTAATAATAATAATAATAATAATAATAATAATAATAATAATAATAATAATAATAGCATCTCATAATGACAGAGTATTAAGTAATCCCTCGAAATTATGTATTTCGCTCAAAACAAATGATTACTGCTAGAATTGTTATTTTTTATCTTAACATCAGCACGTACAGTTGGACACGTGAGTCCCTGACACACCCAGCTCCAAAGAAGTGCGTACTGTCACACCAACACTTCGCAGCGAGTTACCAAACAGTGTTAGGAGAGAAGGAAGAGGTGATTAGTGGAGCTGCACAGTAAGGGTGTGGCTGGGTGCACTTCTTTAGGGCGAGGTATATCAGAAATTGCTGTGTCGAACTGTATCTGTTCCCTATAAGTTCAATATGCATATAATTTTACCATAATAAATACGATTAATTATTTTCTTTATTTTTCGATAATAAATGCCATTAAGATTTATCTTCATTTTACCATATTAAATACCATTAATTTTTTTCTTATTTTTACCATAATGAATACCATTAAGATTTTTCTTAATTTTACAACAGTAAATAACATTATTTTTTCTTAATTTTACCATAATGAATACCATTAAGATTTTTCTTAATTTTACAACAGTAAATAATATTATTTTTTTTTAATTTTACCATAATGAATACCATTAAGATTTTTCTTAATTTTACAACTGTAAATAACATTATTTTTTCTTAATTTTACCATAATAAATACCATTAAAATTTATCTTCATTTTACCATAATAAATACCATTAATATTTTTTCTTAATTTTGCCATAATGAATTCCATTAATTTTTTTCTTAATTTTACCATAATAAATACCATTAAAACTTTTCTTAATTTTACTACAGTAAATACAATTATTTTTTCTTATATTTACCATAATATATACCATTGAAATTTTTCTTTATTTCAATCAGGAATGGATTGTAACACGAAATATTATCAACAACGTTACAATATTCACAAAAATACCAGACAGAAAATAAGCAGTAAAGATAAAACTAATAAATAAACAAAAGTGACCACATCCCCTATCCAGTACCATGTGCGGAAGTTGACCAGTCACAAAAAAAAAAAAAAAAAAAAAAAAAAGATAACAAAAAATAGATAATGGGAACATGGGTCAGCACAAAAATAATTAACTGCTGTTTCATGAAAAAAAGTAACCTGTGTTTGAGTTTTTTCATTTCTTTTTTATTGGCTCAATAATACGCTCGTATATATGTTTATTTCTTTTTTTTAAACCTGAACTACATTTCGAATCTGGAATATTATGGTAATTTTTCTGATGAAATCAGAACAAAAAAATTCACCGCTGGTTTTGCATTATTTCTTTATTTTCTTTTTTAAAATTGGTTCAGAAATATGTTCATTGGAATATATTCTCCATAGAAAGATATTCTTTAAGGTTATATAATATTTATTACTTTTCTTGGGGGGAAAGTAACTTTAATACTAAGGCTTGCAACTTTATCCCAGATGGATGTATTGAAAAAATATAAACATCAAATCATAAGAAATATATCTGGGATGTAATTGTAATTAAATCCTTTGCCTTTTCATCAATAATACCACTTCTAACATACTCATAAACAGAAGCCAAGATACAGATATGTTCTGTAGACTCGTAAAGTGAAACATGTATACAAACAAAGTAGCAAACAAATTGAGAATAAATTGTCTTATGCCAACTTGCAATCAGATATATCTGAAGAATTATATATATGTATATATATATATATATATATACATATATATATATATATATATATATATATACATATGTATATATATATATATATAGTGTGTGTGTATGTATGTGTGTATGTATGTGTGTATGTATATACAGCATATATGTGTGTGTAAGTGTAAGATAAGATAAACCCAAGAGGTTATCATCTCATTTCAAAGATTGGCATTGGTACATGGAATAGGCACAGATAATCTATTATTCATATCCAGCCATTGTGTGAACAGGCTTTGCTGTTGACAATGTTCATGTTCAATGTATACTGAAGTCTATTCTTCTAAGCTTCGTCAGCTGAATATGAAAATATGTATTGAAAATCCGGGTATTCGTGCTGTCAGGTAAACAATCATAGTGGATTATATGGTATGTTCACCTGCAAATTAATGTCAGTGTAACTTACCCAGCCTTTCCTCAAGTGTCAGTCATGTTATTTGTGACCTCCAATAGAGAGATGTCTACGTTATTATTATTATTATTATTATTATTATTATTGGCTAAGCTACAACCCTAGTTGGAAAAGCAGAATAATATAAGCCCAGGGGCTCCAATAGGGAAAATATCCCAGTGAGGAAAGGAAATAAGGAAAATAAAATAATATATACAGTATGTTGAGGTCGATTTCTGGTAACAAAAAATAGTTTTTATTATATTAGGAGAAAACCATGAGTACTAAATTCATTAGAAGTTGGTGGTCTCTCTCTCTCTCTCTCTCTCTCTCTCTCTCTCTCTCTCTCTCTTTCTTTGTGTTTGTTTTCTTCAGTTTTTATCATTATTTGATTTTATTTCAGCTGTAACCGTAAGTAAATGATAATTGGCTGGAGATTACTAAACTGCCGATATTAGATAAATTCTCTCTCTCTCTCTCTCTCTCTCTCTCTCTCTCTCTCTCTCTTTGTGTTTGTTTTCTTCAGTTTTTATCATTATCTGATTTTATTTCAGCTGTAAGCGTAAGTAAATGATAGCTAGCGGGAGATTACTAAACTGCCGATACTAGATAAATCTCTCTCTCTCTCTCTCTCTCTCTCTCTCTCTCTCGCTCTCTCTCTCTCTCTCTCTCTCTCTCTCTCTCTCTCTCTCTCTCTCTCTCTGTATGTTTTCTTTTCTTAAGTTTGTCATTATTTAATATTATTCTAGCTGTAAGCGTAAGTAAATGATAGCTAGCTGGAGAATACTAAACTGCCGATATTAGATAAAATCTCTCTCTCTCTCTCTCTCTCTCTCTCTCTCTCTCTCTCTCAATGGATTCTTAATGGTTGAGTGTAATTTCTCCCCAGCGAGGAATTTAACTCTTAATATTCTTTCTGTCTCTCCCCCCAAAAAACATGAAAAAAAAAGAAAATAGATAAATTGTCTTAGAAGTTTTTGACAATTCACTTGAAACTCGTTCATCACAATGATTCATGTTAAAAACATTATTCTGAGTGCAGACATGCCGGAGAATCATTTATTGGAATAATGTGTTTTATCATGCCAGCTCAAGGATGTTTTTTATTTGTTGTTTTTCACATTTTTTTTTCAAGTACTTTCAGAAACATTCTAATGTAAAGTAATTTGTTTTATAGACATGAATACAAAAGTATTCGAGTGGATTTTCCTTTCATTTATTTTAATTTCCATTTGAAAAGTAACCTGAATGTTTTTTAGAATAGTGATAATTTCTATTTTTCATCATCATCATCATCTCCTCCTACGCCTATTGACGCAAAGGGCCTCGGTTAGATTTCGTTAGTCATCTCTATCTTGAGCTTTTAATTCAATTACTCTCCATTCATCATCTACCTCGCGTTTCTTAGTCTTCAGCTATGTAGGCCTGGGTCTTCCAACTCTTCTAGTGCCTTGTGGAGCCCAGCTGAACGTTTGGTGAACTTAAGTAATCTCTCTTATAGTTTCATTTCTAATCCTGTCCTGCCATTTAACTCCCAATATTCTTCTGAGGGATTTGTTCTCAAATCTGCTATATCTATTGGAGATTTTAATTTCTATTTTTATTGTCATGTAATTTGCATATGTACATAGGAGATATTCATGTATACGTTGTGATACATTAGTTATATGAATTCTATTATTATTATTATTATTATTATTATTATTATTATTATCATCACTTCCTAAGCAACAACCCTGGTTGGAAAAGCAGGATGCTATAAGCCCGGTGGCCCCAACAGGGAAAATAGCTCATTGAGGAAAGGAAACGGGAAAAATAAAATATTTTAAGAAAAGCAACAACATTAAAATAAAAATTTTCTATATAAAGTATAAAAACTTTAACAAAACAAGTGGAAGATAAATAAGACAGAAGAGTGTGCCCGAGTGTACCCTCAAGCAAGAGAACTCTAATCCAAGACAGTGGAAGACCATGGTACAGAGGCTATGGCACTACCCAGGATTAGAGAACAATGGTTTGATTTTGGAGTGCCCTCCTCCTAGTTGAGCTGCTTAACATAGCTCAAGAGTCTCGGTGCTATAGCACCTTATTTCACAATTTATTCCTTCAATGCTTCCAAAGGAAAGTCTCCAAGGTATCAAGTTGATAGTCACGGTTTCCATCGTGGCTTTGGGCTCTTGCTTTTTTTGTTCCTAGAGAGGACCCCAGGTATTGAACCTGTTCGCTTTATACCTGTACCTTCTGTTTACAGGTGGTCATGATTCCCTCGTGTAAATATTAGAAATTTGTTGACGCTCCTTATCCTGGAATAATGAACATGTATTTTGAACGCCCTCTTGGGTGAACAATGTACTATAATTTTCCGTTTAAACATTATTGTTATTATTAGTATTATTATTATTATTATTGTTGTTGTTGTTGTTGTTGTGGTTGCTGTTTTTGTTGTTGTTGTTATTATTATTATTACTAGCTAAGCCACAACCCTAGTTGGAAAAGCAAGATGCTATTATCTTTATATAAAACCCAGATAAGTTGGACATTATATAGATGTAATGGGTACGGCTATTCTGCTTATTTTTTATTAAATCAGACTGGATATATCACAGGTTTATATCTAAAGAAGACAGAAGCTTCAGTCATACTCAGTTTACGATTGAAGGCTTGCTGTGTACCATTACCGATTAGAAAAAGCAAATTGTCAGGCTAAACAGATGTGCAGTACTGTCTGAAAATTACAGTGTTATTATTATTATTATTATTATTGTTATTATTATTATTATTATTATTATTATTATTATCATTATTATAAGATGCTAAGCTACAACCCTAGTTGGAAAAGCAAAATGCTATAAGCCCTGGAGCTCCAACAGGGAAAATAGCAAAGTGAGGAAAGGAAAAAAGCAAAAATAAAATACCCCAAGAAGAGCAACAACACTAAAATAAATATTTCCCATATAAACTATAACAAAACAAGAGGATGATAAATTAGATAGAATAGTGTGCCTAAGTGTAGCCTCAAGCACGAGAACTCTAACACAAGAGAGTGGAAGACCATTGTACAGAGGCTATGTACTGTTGTTTTGCTTTTATGGTAACCATATGGGTTCTAATCTGATGTATATCAATCCTCATTTTTAGGGATGCTTGGGGAAGGCGTAAATTTGAGGATTGGGGAATAACTTAAGCTTCCCCATTCGGTTTGAAAATTTATGAGCAATATGGAAGCGATGTCATCTGTGTAGTATGACATTTATGTTTTGGCGTTTTTTATTTTCGTGTGTGTGTGTTTTTTTTTTTTCTTCTATGTTTAATCTAGAATGTAGGAGTCCTTCATATTAAAAGATTGCATATTTTTTGAAGTGTAAATTTCCAATTTACTCACTTGCAGCATTTTAGTATTATACTGTATTTAGCTTGATTAACATATTTATTCATACAAATATATACCAAAAGATTTCCTGAGAACCAGAAAGATGCAACATTCTGTCGGCCATATACACTTACTCAGACACACATTTATACATATATATATATATATATATATATATATATACTATATATATATATATACTATATATATATATATACTATATATATATATATATATATATATATATATATATAAATATATATTGAAATGGTGAACAAATATGTCAGTGATTCATACTTCCTCCCTGAAATTGTACGATAAATTTGAAGTAATTATTGCGTATAGAAAAATACGTCATGGAATTAACTATTGTATTATCTACGACATTTTTTGTACTTAAATACCAAAGTATTATAAAACAGTTGAAAAATGTCTAATGGCAGACACATAAAATACTGAAATCCACTACATCGGAAAATATATATCAACCCTCGAAATTCTATCATGACGAATAGCACTTGAAATATATCACAGAGAATAATAATAATATTCAGGCTTCCGAGATTTTGAGTATTCATCCCCATCATCGCGCGATGAATGGGCGCGTTTAGCAGAACGCTCTTTGCCGCTATTCATCCGGGGCCAGAGAAATGCCGGGATGGAAAAGCATTCGTACGTAATCAGCAAATCTGTCCTGAAGTTATGGAAAAAAATGTTCGCATTTTAACGTGTCGTTTTTTCATCTTCTTTCGGGGATTAATGAGAATCTGGTGCGTCATGGGATTATGAAGAGATTGTCTTTTTATATGTTTTTTTATTTGTCCAATTTGCTCTGGATAGTAATGAATGAATTGTCAAATATTATATTAGTGATGAAAAAAAATGGTCTGTTTTTATATTATTAGTACCTAACAACTTATCTAATCTTATATTATTAGTAATGAACAAATTGTCAAATCTTATATTATTAGTGATGAACAATTTCTCAAATCTTATAATATTAGTAACGAACAAATTGTCAAATCTTATATTATTAGTAACGAACAAATTGTCAAATCTTATATTATTAGTAACGAACAAATTGTCAAATCTTATATTATTAGTAACGAACAAATTGTCAAATCTTATATTATTAGTAACGAACAAATTGTCAAATCTTATATTATTAGTAACGAACAAATTGTCAAATCTTATATTATTAGTAACGAACAAATTGTCAAATCTTATATTATTAGTAACGAACAATTTGTCAAATCTTATATTGTTAGTAATGAACAATTTGTCAAATTTTATATTATTAGTAATGAACAATTTGTCATATCTTATATTATTAGTAATGAACAATTTGTCAAATCTTATATTATTAAAATCCACAAGGATCAACTTCAAAATCAAAAAATAATAATACGCCAGTAGACAGGAATACCAGAAAACAAAGTAAAAGAAAAATAGGAAATGATTGTTCTATGCTAACTTTAAAACCATAAGAAAAATGTACCTTTAAGTAAAGTTGTGGTTAAACCAAACTTTACATTACTCAAACTAACTTTCCAAACTATTCCTTACCATCAGCCAAAAATAGATTATTTTCGATTCTCTTTTTCAGTTTTGTTTTACATACTGGTGAGTGGCTCATTTAAAGGTTTAAAGGCCGCTCATGAATGGCAGAGGCATGGGACAGTGGCATTGCCCTATCAAGCAGGACAATGCCCTATGATTATATATACAGTACATGTGATCAGCCCCCAAGCCCCTTCTCCACCCAAGCTAGGACCTTGGAGGGCCAGGTAATGGCTGCTGATGACTCAGCAGATAGACCTGTAGGCTCCTTCAAACCCCCCCCCCCCATCCTTAGCTAATAAGGATGGTGAGGTTACAGCGACCAATGGAACGAACAAGTTTGAGCGGGACTTGAACTCCAGTATGTTTTTTTTTTTTTTTTTTTTTTTTTAAATAACCATGTATTGACCCCTAAACATATTATGAAATGATGATAACTTTCCCATTTTCCTTATCTCTCTCTCTCTCTCTCTCTCTCTCTCTCTCTCTCTCCCTCCAGTGACATTGATAGATGCCACCAATCCATCAAAAGAGAAATACAATCGGGAGATCCTATTTCATAGCTCCTGTTCTGATGGATCCGGTATCGTCCTCGTGAAGTTGCAGAATCAGTCGTCATCGTATTCCAGACGACTTCACTGCGAAACTGAAAGTGTGACCTCCGTATTAAGTGGCATCTGGTTTTTCTTCAAGGTTATATTTTCAAGGATGACTTGAAGAAGATGTTTAATGTAATTATTTGTTTGTAACTGTTGTTATTTTTCAATGTTTGCTCAAAGATCAGTGGGTTTTCATATATATATATATATATATATATATATATATATATATATATATATATACACTAGTGTGTATATATATATATATATATATATGTATGTATGTATGTATGTATATATATGTATGTATGTATCAATGTATGTATATATATATATATATATATATATATATATATATATATATATATATATATATATTGTACTGAAATTCCAAATGGAATTTGTATTTTTTCTTATTTATATTATATTTTGTTTTATATTATATTTTGTTTAAAGTAGCATGGTCACTGGAAGGCAGTTAGCTTAGTTTCAAGTATTTAACTACCCCCTTGGTTGTTAACAGCTCACTGTCTTCCTGCGGCCGTTTCTGGTTTTAACCTAACCAGCCACTAATGCTTTGCTTTCTTCCTGAGGTTGACGGAAACTTTAAGACAGTTACGAAGGAGCATTCCATCGCTAAGGGTCTTGTAACTCGAGCTCCTATTCTTGATATAAGAATACACTTTGTACAGCTACACAGTTAACGTGACAAGAACATTTTCTACATGTCCTTTGAAGTGACGAAGAGTATTATCGCCATGTAAACTTCTGTGTAATCCCGACCAGGAAGAAGCTTTCTTTCATCGCAACCCATCTCTACACGTACTTCGCCTTCGTCCCAGGATGATATCGGTGGGTCTGTAAAACTCAGGGGGAGTTTTTTTTATGTCAGTCCGAAATCATTTAGAGGGATAATGCCATCCCATTTAAATTTGACTTCCAATTATCATCGCTTACTTTTTTCAATGTTATATTTTTTCATACCTTTCAATTTAGTAACGAGTTCGTACCCTTTTCAGTTTTGTAACGACTTCGTACCCTTTAAAGGGATATCATAAATTGTACTTCGTGGACTCCAGTTTGGACTATGGGTTTATATTTATTTACATAAGATTTCCAAGGTATGCAACTTGCCAAGTGTTATAACGTGCTTCACATAATAATTTGATTTTTATATGTATTTTTATGATCGTTGTGTAGTATGTAATTTGACATTTGGTAATATTTAAGGTATTTGGAAGAAGCTGAATTACTGCGGTTCCCCCTTGCCTCACGATGTTCAACTTTGTGTATTAGCTGCCGCATCAGTAACTGGATGAATTAGGATATTTATCAAATACAATAAATTACTTAATTTTTTTCACATTTTAATTATCCTTATTTAATTCCTGGTGTTTGTAAATTAAAATTCAGCGTATGGCGACCGTGATAGGATTTAGCATTATAGGTTAGGTACGTGATACAGAACGTGAATTGCGGTGTGTTCGAGGTTTCTTCCTGGAAGGGGTTGTTATAATTTGCTTATTTCTTTAATCGATTTTTTGCTGTTCAAGAAGAGTTCAGTATACCATTTTCGTGAGTTTATCGTTTACTTGGCAACTGATTTAAAGTTTTTTGTTAACTATTTATGCGGTTCATATTTTGTTTATCCCTTTGCGAATAATTTTTTGCGTATTTGAGTGCTCCTATTTCTCGCGTTATTTTGAGCTTTTTGCTTCGTAATAATGTTGTTTGTAATAAGTGGTGTTAACTATTTTGTTTAGAAAATTTCGTTGAGTATTGCATTAATATACTTATTATATATATATTGGTGCTTGTTTGTTTATTTGTAGTTGTGTATTGTATTAATCATACTTTTTATATATTTTGGTGCCTGTTTTTGTAGTCATAATGGCTGAATTGGTAGTGCTAATTGGTCAGCGTAAGATTATTAGGAAGAAGGTTACAGATTGTGCCAACCGTTCCTCGCAGTACCCTTCATTAGAAAATACTGCTAAAGTATCTGAACGAGGTGTTCTCCTGGATTATAGGAAGCGATTAAGTGACTTGGATTCTAAAATACAGATTCTAAAATTTTCAGGAGAATTTAGAGAGGAGGATTTGGAAGCTGAGCTTTCAGCATGTCAATCTTACCATGATAAGATTTCAGGTATTTTGCCTTTGTTGGATGTAAGTGTAAGTGCTGGAAGCCCTCCACTTTCATTAACTACTGATATTGCTAGGAGTCTTTTGAGGCAACCCACTGCCCCTCTACCCAAATTCCAAAGTAAGGAAGGTGAGGATTTTTTGAAATTCATTAGAGAATTTGAATCTACGACCCAGAGTTTTAATTATCCAGACAGGGACTTGCTCTTACTTTTGAAACAACAAGTAGAAGGTAGGGCTAAATGTTTACTTGAATCTTTGGAAGCCGACAAGCAAAGTTACAACGATGCCAAAGACTTATTGACTAAGGCATTTGCCTCGACTGAATTACGAAAATCGGCTGTAATTAAGAAATTAACTTGTCTAAATCTCAAAGAAGGAGAGGACCCTTTTGTCTTCTTTTCAAAACTTAGAAATATAGTCGAAAATTTCAAATATTTGCATATTGATGTTGAGGAGATTGTTAGATATTTTGTTTGGTCTGCAATGAATGATAGATTTAAGTCTCATCTGGTTCATATCACTAATGTGACTCATCCATCATTTCAGCAAATTGTAGATAATTTCTTTACAGCATGTGAAAGGTATGAACAGGGTCAGACGAAAGGTAAATTGTCAGTCAGGGATAAAGTTGTAACTCATTCAAAGCCATTACAGGAAAAGACTAGTACTATGGCTCTTAAAACTAAGACTGTTCCCGCCAAAGCTTGTAATTTTTGTTCCAAGGTCGGTATTTCTGACAATGATCATTTAAGTTATAAGTGTACTAAGTATGCTACCCCTTCTGATAAAATTTCTTTATTAAATTTGCATAAAGGTTGTGTAAAATGTGGTAATTTTAATCATTTCACTAAAGCATGCAAGTTCAGATTTCGAAGACCCTGTTCACATTGTTCGCAGTATCACATGGAGTATCTTTGTGGGAAACTTAGTCCTGACAGGTGTAATAGTAAAGAAGAGTCTTCCAAGGAAGCAAGCAGTGGGATAGCAGTATTGCCAAATGTTACCACAGGTTCAGTTCTCCCTACTTTCACATTTTATGTAAATGGTCAAAATAAGCTTTACAGGGGTCTTAAGGATTCAGGGTCACAAAACACTTTTATATCTAGCAAGTTAGCTTCCTCTTGTAATTTAAAGTCTTTGACTACTAATGTTAAACTTACTGTGAAAGGGTTTAATGGTAAAAAGGAATATTCTACTAGTCTTGTTGAAGTTCCTATAAAGCTGGGGAATGAAATCTTTGCTATTTCTGCTTTAGTTGTACCCTCTATAAACCTGCAATTAAATTTACCTTGTCTTGGTCAGGTAGTTAGTGTAATGCAGAGTAAAAATTTTGTATTTGCTGACAAGTTTTTATCAGCCAGTTCTCAGGGCATTGATGACATTCAGCTTTTGTTAGGAGTAGATTTTTCACATTGTCTTTTGGGAAAAGATGTAGTGATAGGGAGTCCTAATTCATCTGTGTATATTGAGACTACTTCAGGAATAATGCTTATGGGGAATGTTGATAGGTTCCTAATTAATCTTACTTCACTTAATGGTAAAGACAGTTTAGCCTCGAAACCACTGGGGGGCGAAAATTCTAATGCTGAAAAAGGTACATATTATAATATCCCTTGCCATTCTTATTTTCTAGCTACTACTGTATCTATTAATGATGAATTTAACGAGCTCAATGACATGACGACAAATTGTTCATTCACTGTCCTTTCAGATAAAGGAAATATTATTGATAGAAAACTGCAAGAAGCCACTGATCAAATCCTAAATATGGAGAGCCAATTTTATTTGAACTATGATCAGAAAATTTACAGTGATGAATCTAATCAGCTCAATAATTATCTCGTGGATTACACTTTGAGAAATTTGCACACGAGAAGTGATGGACGTATAGTTGTTCCCTTGTTATGGAATGGGAAGGTATCACACCTTCTTTCGAGAAATGAGTCTCTTTCCAAGGCTATTCTTCAATCTAATTTGAAAAAGTTACTTCGTAAGAAAGGTTCCTTACAGTTGGTGGATAACTGCATAAAGGAACAATTAAATATGGGAATTATTGAACCAATTTTTGACTTGGATGTATTTAAGGCTGAATACCCTAACTATTCATTCTTACCTCATATGCCAGTTTTTAAACCAGAAAGGGAAACTACGAAATGTCGCATAGTGTTTCTTTCTAATTTGCAGGAATCCTATAAGAAACTGTCATTGTCACATAATCAATGTATGTATGCTGGGCCTAACCTGAATCAAAAGCTTTCATCTGCATTTCTTAATATTAGGTTTGATGAAAAAATTTTAATTTTTGATTTGAAAAAAGCTTTCAATATGTTGGCTTTAAGTGAAATTGATCAGTCTAGACTATTGTTCTTTTGGTTTCGGAATGTTAGCGCAGGTGATTACACTCCCGTTGCTTATAAAAATGTCAGGCTTTCATTTGGACTTCGGTGTAGCCCATTTCTTTTGATGGCTTCATTGTATTATATGTTAATTTTAACTTCCAGTAATGATTCAAGAATTGATGAACTAAAGAAACTTATTTACGCCTTAATATATATGGATAATGGTGCTATTACTATGAACAGCTCTGATGACCTAAGGTGGGCCTATAAGCAGTTAGATGACATATTCAGACCCTTTAAATTTGAAACTCAGCAGCTGATAACCAATGATATTGATCTGCAGTCTGACATAGATCAGTCAGTTCTTACTCCTGAAGTCAATAAATTGTTTGGGCTTGAATGGGATAGACTTTCGGATGATATTTTCACTAGGCCAATTAACCTTGACCCAGGAGCTAACACTAAAAGATTAATTCTTAGGTCCATTGCCTCCCAGTTTGACATTTTTGGTTTCAACTTGCCTTTATTTAACCGATGTAGGATTTATATGCATAATTTGCAGTGTCAAAAGGGTTTGAATTGGGATCAGACTCTTAACAGTCAACAGCTCAAAGACTGGAGGAATATCTGTAGGCAATGTAATTCATCGCCCCCTCTCAAAGTAACTCGGTTTGTGGGTCGAAGGGATGGTGAGTATAATATAATTGTTTTTACCGATGCCAGTTGTGACATATATGGGTGTGTCATTTATCTACTGAATGTTGAGTCTGGCAAACTTACCTTTGTTAATGCTAAAAATCGGTTGGTTAATACCCAATTGAAAGGTAAATCCATACCATCTTTAGAGATCCACGCCATTAATTTAGGAGTTGAGCAATCTATTGATCTTTATTTGGATCTTGCTGGTCCCAGTTGCATAAAACCTATAAAGGTGACAAAGATTTGTCTTTTTTCAGATTCTTCTTGTGCCCTGCAATGGTTAATAAGTTCTTCTCTTCAACTTAAGAAAATGAACCAATGTTCTACTTTTGTAATGAACAGAATCTATAGCATACAAAAACTTTGTAAAACATATCCGGTTCAATTTGGGTTTATTAATGGCAAGGAAAATCCTGCAGATATGGTAACCAGGTGCACATCATATAAATTGTTGATGAAATCTTGTTTTCTTTCAGGCCCGGACCTGACTAATATTCGGGCACCTGACATGCAGTTCACTATTCCTAAAGAGGGTTATCTTTCAGGAAATTACTTGAATATTTCTAATGTTCCTTTAGTTAAGAGAGAATGCTTGGTTAATATTTCAGATTTTTCAGATTTCAGAAGACTGGTTTTGCTGTACCGTCGGTGTATAATATGCATATACAAATGGAAGGCGAAAGTGAGAAGGGAAGTTAAGGTACAAGAAAAGAATTTTTTCTCTTTAGCTATTGTCTATTTGATTTTATATGATCAACAAAATCACTTTGCTGATGTTTTAGAACATTTTTCCAAAGACTTTACTGCAGTAAAGGATATACCAGGTATAGTTTCTCAGTTGAATGTGTTTGTTGATAACGATGGCATTTTGAGGGTGAAGAGCAAATTTAAGAATGAGAAAAAATTTCCTATTCTATTATCTAGGGACAGCCATTTGACTAAGTTAATTATACTTGATATTCATCATAAATTAGCTCATTCTGGGTGCTATGCTGTTCTCGCTGAACTCAGAAGACACTATTTTATTCCTAGAAATTTTTCATTGGTAAAAAAGATTCTGAGGCAATGTGTTCACTGCAAAAGATTTAACGCAAGACCTGTTAATTTAAATCAAAATTGTTACAGGGAATTCAGGGAAGACCCACCAGCTGTACCTTTCGGCAATATTTTCGTTGATTATATTGGTCCTTTTACAGTTAAGCTGGAGAAAGAAAATATTAAGGTATGGCTATTATGTTTTACTTGCACTTGGTCTCGTGCAGTTAATTTGAAAATTTGCAGAACACTTAGTGTGCCTGATTTTCTTAGGGCATTTTCTATTCATTGCTTCGAATTTGGCATTCCACAGTTATGCATTAGTGACCTAGGGTCACAAATAGTTGCAGGAGCTAATGTTATAACTTCATTTTTGAACGATCCCCACACTCAATTGTATTTTGAGGAGAGAGGTGTTAAACCTTTGACTTTTCAACAGTATTTTAAAGGGTGTAGTCAGTTAGGCTCCATGGTCGAGGTTTGTGTCAAGTTAACAAAGAGGCTTCTATATGGGTCCATCAAGAACAATATCCTTTCTTTCTTTGATTTTGAGTTTACTGTATGTCAAGTTGTCCACTTGGTAAACAAACGGCCAATATCTTTTAAAGAGGCTCTTAGGGATAGTGCAGCGGAAGACCTTCCTGAACCAATAACTCCCGAAATGTTAATAAGAGGGTATGAGCTTTCTTCCCTCAATATCATTCCAGATTTATCACCTTTACCTGAGGATAAAGAATTTGTTCCTTTTAGAACTACTAATGAATTTGAACAGTTGTCTAAAATTAGGAGTAAACTTTTAGATATTTACCATCATGAGTTTTTGCAAACCCTTTTAAGCCAGGCGGTTGATAGAAAGGGTAGATATCTCCCTGTAACTCATCATCCTCTAAAACCAGGTGACATTGTTTTAATTAAGGAAGATAATACGAAGATTAACAACTATCCTCTAGGTCGAATAAAGGAAACTTTCACAAATGATATTGGGGAAACTACACATGCAAAAGTTTTCAAAGGCCGTACCAGACAAGTTTGTAAACTCCATGTTAATAATCTGATACCTTATCTTTCTTTAGATGATGTGGACTTTAAGTCAAATGATTTGCACTTTAAGTCAAATGATTTGCACAACATGGACAAATTATCACCAGCTTCTGAGAGGCCTAAAAGAAAGGCTGCTGTGGAAAGCCGGAGGAAAACATCTGAAATGTTGAATTTATAAACTGATTATTTAAATTTTTATGTAGTGTAAATAATGTATTTGGTAAATCCAAAAAATCTTTTTGGATTCGTTCCCCTGCAGTGTACTGAAATTCCAAATGGAATTTGTATTTTTTCTTATTTATATTATATTTTGTTTTATATTATATTTTGTTTAAAGTAGCATGGTCACTGGAAGGCAGTTAGCTTAGTTTCAAGTATTTAACTACCCCCTTGGTTGTTAACAGCTCACTGTCTTCCTGCGGCCGTTTCTGGTTTTAACCTAACCAGCCACTAATGCTTTGCTTTCTTCCTGAGGTTGACGGAAACTTTAAGACAGTTACGAAGGAGCATTCCATCGCTAAGGGTCTTGTAACTCGAGCTCCTATTCTTGATATAAGAATACACTTTGTACAGCTACACAGTTAACGTGACAAGAACATTTTCTACATGTCCTTTGAAGTGACGAAGAGTATTATCGCCATGTAAACTTCTGTGTAATCCCGACCAGGAAGAAGCTTTCTTTCATCGCAACCCATCTCTACACGTACTTCGCCTTCGTCCCAGGATGATATCGGTGGGTCTGTAAAACTCAGGGGGAGTTTTTTTTATGTCAGTCCGAAATCATTTAGAGGGATAATGCCATCCCATTTAAATTTGACTTCCAATTATCATCGCTTACTTTTTTCAATGTTATATTTTTTCATACCTTTCAATTTAGTAACGAGTTCGTACCCTTTTCAGTTTTGTAACGACTTCGTACCCTTTAAAGGGATATCATAAATTGTACTTCGTGGACTCCAGTTTGGACTATGGGTTTATATTTATTTACATAAGATTTCCAAGGTATGCAACTTGCCAAGTGTTATAACGTGCTTCACATAATAATTTGATTTTTATATGTATTTTTATGATCGTTGTGTAGTATGTAATTTGACATTTGGTAATATTTAAGGTATTTGGAAGAAGCTGAATTACTGCGGTTCCCCCTTGCCTCACGATGTTCAACTTTGTGTATTAGCTGCCGCATCAGTAACTGGATGAATTAGGATATTTATCAAATACAATAAATTACTTAATTTTTTTCACATTTTAATTATCCTTATTTAATTCCTGGTGTTTGTAAATTAAAATTCAGCGTATATATATATATACACACAACACACATACTAGTGTACGCGACCTTCAAAATGACGGCTAAATAT
>NC_090747.1:96310522-96313022 GCF_036898095.1 Palaemon carinicauda | reverse complement strand
AAGTACAGAACTTGATGAAATGAAGTTTTAGTTGGAGGAAGTTGCTGGTCTAAATCCACTCCCAAATTTTTACCCCGTGTCTCAGCGGGTCAGTGGGTCCTATCCCTTCCCCCCCATTTGGATATCACATCATGGGGCAATCCCCCCCCCCTCTCTCTTCTCCCCTGCCCCTTACAGCATTCATTTCCCTCCCTCTAGAGTCTAGACCCTCTCCCCCTGTTCACATATCACGTGAACAGATTGACCTACAGCTCTCTGGCTTCGTGAGTTATACGGTTTCATTATTTCGTCTTTGATAAGAGAGGAAACAGCGCTGGTCGAAATGGTTGTAGTGGGTTGTTCAAGTGAGGCGTTGTTATTATTATTGTTGTTGTTGTTAAACGTATTTGCGTGTTAATCAGTATATGGCCAACATCCTCCTTTGTGAACTTGCATGATTATTCTAGTTGTTTATTGCCTTCGCCAAAATCTTCTAAGGGTATGTATTCATTCCTGTCGTGGGTGGTTTGTTTGTTTGTTTGTGAGCACTTTGCACAAAATCTAGCTTGCTGATTTTAACCAAACTTGGTAGTTTTGTTGGGTATGACCCAAGGATGAATCAGTAACATTTTGTATAAAGTACATCTAAGTATAAGTACGTAGCAATACTTTGGAAATAATCGCAATGTTAAGTAAATGGCAATTTTTTTTTACCTTGCGCTGAAACTGCAGAGCCAATTTCAACAAAACTTGGTGGACATATGGTGTATGACCCAAGGACAAATCCGTTTTTTTTTTTTTCTTCTTTTTAAAGAAAACATATCAAAGTACAAGTACGCCGTGGAGTTAAGAGGAAAATGAGACTGTTTGGCTTGGCGAAGGCATGCCCTCTACTGGTTAGATTTATTAATGAAAACTGCGAAATATTAATTTGGGAAACATGACATGGAGATGGGAACATATATATATATATATATATAATATTTATATATATATATATATATATATGGATAAATATCAACACAACATCGTGTTCAAATAGAAATAAATTTCTACCTCATACTTGGGATCGAACGCTAGCCCCTTCTAATGGAAGGCCAGGTCGAAACCAACCATGCCACGAGAGCCCATAAAAGGAATCGGAACCTGACCCTACCTAGCTGTCCGAGGATTTACCTGGCGAAACATCAGTCTCTTACCAGCGAGTTTTACCCGATTTCCCGGGCCACCACGTGACACAATTGGTAGTAATTCATTCAAATTACCCCTAATGAGTCAATATGGGTAAATATTAACACAACATCGTGTTCAAATAGAAATAAATTTCTACCTCATACTTGGGATCGAACGCTAGCCCCTTCTAATGAAAGGCCAGGTTGAAACCAACCATGCCACGAGAGCCCATAAAAGAAATCGGAACCTGACCCTACCTAGCTGTCCGAGGATTTACCTGGCGAAACATCAGTCTCTTACCAGCGAGTTTTACCCGATTTCCCGGGCCACCACGTGACACAATTGGTAGTAATTCATTCAAATTACCCCTAATGAGTCAATATGCATAAATATCAACACAACATCGTGTTCAAATAGAAATAAATTTCTACCTCATACTTGGGATCGAACGCTAGCCCCTTCTAATGAAAGGCCAGGTCGAAACCAACCATGCCACGAGAGCCCATAAAAGAAATCGGAACCTGACCCTACCTAGCTGTCCGAGGATTTACCTGGCGAAACATCAGTCTCTTACCAGCGAGTTTTACCCGATTCATATATATATATATATATATATATTAAGTGAAACAAGTAAATTACTTGAAGTAAACGAAGGGGAATGAGGCAATGGAAATTTGAAATTAAAACTCGTTGGCTTGTTAAAAAGAAAAATGTTATACTAGTGTTTCCTTCTCTGCTTTACTTACAGTTTTATCTGTTTTATTGATTTTCTTCCTAAATGTATTCCTTTAAATGTTAATTTTGATATTTTGATTCTATAATTTCACATTTCATTGATAAAAGTTTTATTATTTTTAAAATATTTTAAAGCTGTGTATATATATATATATATATATGTATGTGTTAATATATATATATATATGTGTGTGTATATATATATATATATATATAAATATATATATATATATATATATACATATATATATAAAATACTGTTATATATGTATGTGTGTATATATGTGTGTATATATATACTGTATATTATATATATGTGTGTGTGTGTGCGTGTGTGTGTGTGTGTGTGTTATAGGTACGTTTATTTATATTTTCTCTTAGGGTAGTTCATTAGTTTAACTCATATCTTTCGAAAAATGTACAGTATATTGTTTGAAATCTAGTGATTTGTTTTATTTTGTTTGTATCATTTATGAGTCTTTAAAAGATACAGTATAAACAAATGACATATTGTGTGTATGTGTATTCATATGTAAGTTCTTCATTAAAGTTAACATATGACCTTAGCACACTGCGAAATATCTTTTTGTCATTAAAAATCTAGGACTGCAGG
>NC_090747.1:96195149-96310022 GCF_036898095.1 Palaemon carinicauda | reverse complement strand
TCCCAGATGTGCAACACCTAATAATATGTATCAAGATTATTAGCGATGGTTGTAATCTCTCTCTCTCTCTCTCTCTCTCTCTCTCTCTCTCTCTCTCTCTCTCTCGGTCGTGAGTATCTTAACGCACAGGAAATCTCCATGAATGAGTCGCCGTTACACCAGGCCTGCGTTGTTTGCGTAAGACGATAAGGGAACGCGCATGCGTGATGCTCTGTTTTCAACGCGGAGAGATTTGATGTCATAACTTGTGTTTTGAACACATGTAGCTCTTTGGACGGTTACACAATCTTTATTACCTTTCAAGCGACTGGCGACCGATAGGAAAGCGTATGGAAATAAACCGTGACGATAATGAGGATGATAAACTGTTGTAAGCGAGCGTAATGAGCGTCGAAATAAGTATATTCGTGTTTACATTGTAGGTAAGATATATTTATATTTACGACGTGTTGGGTACAGGAATTCCTGGTATACCTTGCTCTGAGGGAGTACACTTTGCCACACCCTTCCTAGTCGTGAGTAACCAAACAGATAGTGTAGCATGACATGTAGATAAGGTGGTGGGAGGGGCTAAACGTCAGTAACTCTTCACTCTGTAAGGGTGTGGCTGGGTGCAGTTCTTCAAAGAGAGAGGTGTACCGGGAATACTTATGTCCAACTGTACATTTATAGATGGTGAAGAAATGTAGAATTTTACATTTAATGGAAGATGTAATTTAATATTCTTTATTTGGTGTCCAAAAGGAAGAAAGGAAGAAAATGAGTAAATCGTCGAAATGTTCATTGCTCTCTTGCGAAACAAAGTTTTTTTTTTTTTTTTTTTTTTTTCTTTGTTGCATTGCTCTATAATCAGTTAACATTAACCAGAATTAATTATAACTTTGTCCATAGTTATGTTTATAGCGATAATTATCAGTTAGTTTAATTCCCTTCCGGTATTTGTTGTATTTTATGTTTAATTACTGGTGTCCGGGTGAGAAGTGGCAATATTTCTTTGTATATACTGTATGTGTATGTCCGGATGAGAAGTGGCTATATTTCTTTGTATATACTGTATGTGTATATATACACACCGTTGTTACTGTTCTTAAAATATTTTATTTTAATTGTTAATTACTTCTCGTTTATCTTTGTTTCCTTTATGCATTGGGCTATTTTCCCTGTTGGAACCCCTGGGCTTATAGCATCTTGCTTTTCCAACTAGGGCTGTAGCTTAGCAAGTAATAATAATAATAATAATAATAATAATAATAATAATAATAATAATAATAATAATAATAATAATAACACATACATTCATACATACATACATACTATGATTCAAGAGGTAAAGTATGAATATGACAGTGATCTCTTTATTGTTAGGGAAAATGACCTACTATGAGATTCAGGGCCCGTGTAACACGGTTTTTTCGCAATAATTTTTTATCTATGAATTTCATAAATATAACGCTTCTTCAGAATGAACATTATATCTACACGTAAATTTTGACTATATTCCGCATTACGTAGGTTGAATAAATTTGGTACTTTATTAAGTAAAAGTGACGTTTTTTTTGAAGACGGGCCAACTTACTCAGAGAAAAAGGTTTCGAACGCACTCGTTACGTAACCTATGACGGCATTTCTTCCCTCTTTCTCGATCGATGATTGGCTATACGTAACGAAGGCTATACCTCTGCCAACAATGACACAAAAGTTTAAATCAAAGCAAAGCAGTACACCTTTATGAACTCTGAAACCTCTCCATTGATAATTGTCACAATGAACAAACCAACAAAATATGTTAATAAATACACAAACACTTCGATTATTAGTCTAACTCCCAAAATAAGTTTCCTAAGAAATAACAGTCTACTTTATAGGTCACAATCAGATTGACAAGGTGTAGGGAATAGTTGGTAATTTTCAAAAACGTAGTAGACAAGCTTGATTTGATAACTGCTATATCCAATGTCAAGCAATTTTTATTTATTGTGTATCTACCTACCTATTTACTGTAAAAAAAAAAAACCGGTACCGTATTTTGGCTTTAAAACCTTCACCAATAATCATCGTCAGAATGATTGACTTCATGAGGCTCCACCCACTTTGCCTCGTTATAATTCAGGATAACACTGAAGGCTATCATGGGCATTGTTGGATTATAAAGTTTAAATTCTGGCTATAAAAACTCATTTCTCGAGTAGTTTTAAGAAGTGATAAATGATCCTCAAGGATCCCAACAGTTGGCGTAAACGTTTAATTCATTTATACTACTGTTGCGGCACTACTGCGACAGTGAGTATTACTATGCTCGCACAGGTACCCCACCCACATTTATGTATCGTTCCGCCATTCATAAAGTCTTTGAAATGTTTTTTCACTGTGCAATAAGCCATGGCCTCCTCAGAAATTGAGTTAAACATTAGATGATAAGTTATTTCATTAAGCTGACAAATTATGGCAACTGGGTATGTTATTGCCGATGTTGAAGCTAAAGATAAAGTATTGTATCATTCCTTCATTGCATTATCATCTTTACTACTATTTGTTTTGCTACATGTAGTAATTATTTTAAAGGATAAATGAATTATGCTCACTTTACTTCTATAAATTCCCATTAGATGTACAAATAAATCTCCTAAAACTATTCTTGATTTATTTACAAAATGCAGTCATGCCCAAAACAGCCAACACGGTCATACGGCCTAAGAAGAAGAAAAAAAATTATATCGGATGATCCGTTGGTCTGATGGAGAGTTTAGCACAAAATTCTTATTTTAACAAGAATAGTTATGTAAAGACTGTTTACATACAATCTCTCTCTTTCTCTCTGTCTTGGTGGCATAGTGAATAGTTAATGGAAATGTTCTAAAGCCTGTATGATATTACAAGTATTATAATCATGTTACGCTAAATACAAATCAGACCATAAACATTGGATTTAAACTGAAACTGAATAATTACCTATTCAGACTATAGTAAATATGGCCACGGGCTTTCTCTTGACTGTATAAAGTTGCATGTCGTAAGACAAATGCAGTTTTGCAACCACGGGGGCAATTCCAAATCCTGTTAGCTATTCTTGACTGTTATGGGTTTCAGAGCCGATGGAACAAGGTGAATGGGTGTCTAGTGGATGGGCGGGGCAAAATTTTGTCAAAAGGTGTTTACATTGCTTACGTAATGAATGTTTTCAACTCTTGGCTCGTTATCACTGGCCATGGCGTCGGCTAAAGCATTTTTACTCTATAAAAATTAAAACTATCGGGTTTAGGTTATTGATAATGCTGAAAAAAATTGTGTGTGGTTGTAAAATATACATATGTCAACTTTCAGCTACATCCGATGCTTTGATAAGGAGCAAAGTCCAAAAAACCGTGTTACAGAGGCCCTGAATCTCATAGTAATATTGACAAAGTATATAGATATAGTGCTTTCATTTGCTTCAACTTCCTCGTTCTATGCTATGTTTGAGCAATACGTAATTGAAACTGATATAAACTGACCTGAGATCTTAATCTATATGCAAACATTTGTATGCATAAGTACTTGATACTAATAGAATGTCACTTTGGGTACACTCGAGCATACTGTTCTATCTTGTTTCTATTCCTCTCATTATTTTGAAGTTTTTACCTCTTGTTATTTTCAAGTTTTTATAGTTTATGTATGAAAGATTTGTTATTATTGTTTTTAAACTCCTCTTGTAGTTTTCCTTATTTCCTTTCCTCATTGGGCTATTTTCCCTGTCGGAGCTATTAGGCTAATGGCATCCAGCTTTTCCAACTAGGGTTGTAGCTTAGCAAGTGATAATAAAAATAATAATAACAATGATAATAATAATAATAATAATAATAATAATAATGAAAATAATAATAATATAATAATGATAATAATAATATAATAATGATAATAATAATAATAATAATGATAATAATAATAATAATAATAATAATAATAATAATAATAATAATAATAATAATAATAATAACAATGTGTGTCTTTGCGTGTTCAATTATGTTTGATTATGATTATAATCCCACTGTATAAAACCTTGTAAATTCACACATCTATTTTTTGCCCAACAATGATATCGCCATGTTGTATTAAACAAAACGTCTGGAATTTGCCTCTCTTATCTTTTCCTCTTAAGAAGTAGACAGATTATAGATTGGTTTAGTTTAATAACTCTCTCTCTCTCTCTCTCTCTCTCTCTCTCTCTCTCTCTCTCTCTCTCTCTCTCTCTCTCTCTCTCTCATGAATAAGACGCTTGTTTACTATTACCATCTTTAATTCCCTAGGTAAACAGTATGATGATATATAGTCTGCATTTGCCCTTACGTATGTTTGTGTATTTATACAGATAGCCAAATGTAAAGTGCATTACCATACCCCGAGCTGTACAGTATATGTAACGGGTTCAAAATAGTTTTTATATTTTACAAATTCGAGAACGAAATTATCGAAATACCTTTAATATTTAGTTGTTAATTAGATTTCGAGAATTTGTAAACAACGGGATTACATTAGTTTAACCATGTTGATTGATGATGCATTTTGTTGTTTGTTATTGTGTGTGTGTATATATATATATATATATATATATATATATATATATATATATATATATATATATATATACATATATATATACTGTGTATATATGTATATGTGTATATATATATATATATATATATATATATATATATATATATATATATATATCAGGCCTGTTACAAGTATATGATATGGAATTGATTGTGGGAAAAAATATATCGAAAGAAAATACGAAGATTTTGACAATCGACTGACTGAATAGATATATTTATTTCTTATTGAAAATAAGAAGTAGAATTTCTATAGTCATATGTCTTTTTAGTGGTCCTCCGCAGACGCTCTTCGAAGGCGCCTATGTTGCTTAAACAATAGGACAATTAAGACGATCCTTTGTCTGTCTGTATCCTTCGAGAGAAGCCCAGGAGTTGTATTCACCAAGAGCATTAACAAAGCATTTGTCAATGCTGGAGGATTACTTAGGGTCCTTCGGAATGAATACTAATCTCCCCTATATATATATATATATATATATATATATATATATATATATATATATATATATATATATATATATATATATATATATATATATATACTGAATATTTCTTTCCGGTTACGCTAAGCGATATTGCCAAACGTATAACAAACTCGGTTTCTCCCCGTCCCTTGGATAGGGGTGAGTGGGAGTAGACATACCCTGGCAAGGGGGCGGTTACTCCGAGATGTTCACTCAGAAACCACAACTGCTGGGATATATATATATTCCGGTCACGCTGGACGGCATTACCAGACATATGTTGGTATAGACTGGCATAGAAAGACCATAAACAGACGGGAGTGGAAGGACATGTCTGAGGCCTTTGTCTTGCGGTGGATTAATTACGACTGATGGTATGTATGTGTATATATATATATATATATATATATATATATATATATATATATATATATATATATATATATATATATATATATATATATATATTATATATATATATATATATATGAAACGTACAGTTCTCAATAAGTGTTGAAGCACCAATTGTACCTGTTAATAAAAGCTAAAACACTTGCGGTGTCAATCATCTTACAACACGTGTCTAATTTTCTGCTTGAGTATAGATTCTACACGAGATATTTGAGATCACAGTTGCTTTATCTATTGATAATAGTTATTTAAGGAAATAACTGTACGAAAGTTGAGCTTTCGATCAAATTGAACGTAATTCCGTTTTAATGTAAGACCCTCACACACCTGCACACACACATTATATATATATATATACATATATATATATATATATATATATATATATATATATATATATATATATATATATATATATATATATATATATATATATCCGGGCACGCTGTGCTTTGTCATCACCAAACATATAACTACTTAGTGTCTCCCTGTCCCTTGGGTAGGGAGAGTAGTCATACCCTGGTGATACGGGGGTATCCCCGAGATGTACACTCTGAAACCACAACTGGCGTGTTGTAGTTAGGAAAGGGGTAGGGAGTGAGAATGGTTGAATTTGTTTTATATATATATATATATATATATATATATATATATATATATATATATATATATATATATATATTTATATATATATGTATATATTATATATATATATATATATATATATATTTATATATTATATATATACATATATATATAAATAAATATATATATATATATATGTATGTATATATATATATATATGTATGTGTGTGTGTGTGTGTGTGTGTGTGTGTGTGTGTGTGTGTGAAATCTAACTTTATTATCCACTTTCAGCGTATCCTTTAAAATTCCTTGGCGAAGCTAAATCCTTCCGTGTTTTACGATGCCCCTTGAGTAGAAGTTCTTGGCACCGGCTTGGCGAAAGAGCCTTCGATCCAAGGAAGGGAGATATAATGTCCTCACGACTGTTAAAAATTATTTAATGTCCCTGAGAATGTTGTTCTAATGGCGGTTGATCGACTGGCCGTTGGTGAGATTGCAGAAAAAAAAGCTGACGTGGGAGGTTATAAATCGAGGTTTATAAAAAAAAAAAAGCTTTAAAAAAAAGCTTAAAAGAAAGTGGAAAGCAGCGTACTTAATTTGATTTTATTGTCTGACTGTGCGGAGTTCATTTGCATGTATTAGCATTGCGCACTTGTTAAGGAAATAGAAAATAATTATATACCGACTGTCTATGCGAGTTTTATGGTTAAATGGTACAAACGAATATTTTAAACAAATCTGTTTACAGTTTATTCTGTGCATTTTATTGTGGACCAAGAAGAAAGCCATTGTTTAGCCAGGGTACAATTGGGCATTCTATTCTATTGTTTTGTTCAAGTTTTTATAGTTTATATAGAAAATATTTATTCTAATGTTGTTACTGTTTTTAAAATATTTTATTTTTCATTGTTTCCCTTCCTCACGAGGCTATTTTCCCTTATTGGGCCCCCTGGGCTTTTAGCATCCTACTTTTCCAACTAGGGTTTTAGCTTAGCAAATAATAATAATAATAATAATAATAATAATAATAAAGATTTGACACCATTCTTTACTAGGTACTTCACTTTGAGGGATGTTTTCCATGCCCTGCCACACACTGAAAAGCTCACTTCATATTCCTTGATAATTGTAAAACCCACCTTATCGTAGCACTTCTAACAAAAATTTCACATTCTTAAGAGCCTTAATATCATCAGTCCTTCTGATATCAAATGGGGACTTATTATAGTACAATCTTTGGGGCCTCATATTTGAAACCTTTAATAATCGCATGAGGTATATCTTGGCTCAAGTAAGTTGAAATTATCTTCAAGTCGACACGATTTGCTGGCTGCTCAATGTGCAGCAATACTCTTCAATATTTTGCACGCCCAGTTCTGTTAACTTGAAGAGGCATTGCTTATATCTTTAAATTTATTCTGTCTTTAGTAGGTACCCAATGTAGTTCAATCAGTATTGGAGTAATCCTTTCTTGGGGGTGGAACGCCTTTTACTAATCTTATTCCTCAGTTTATTCTTTTGTAAATTGTGCTTTGGGCAAGTTATAAGAGATTGCAGTAATCAATTCTGGCGATAACACAGTTAAATAAAAGTTTCTTAGCAGAACTTTCATCTAGATATTTCTTTACTAAAACACTGATATTACCGAGAGGATCTCCATTGATTCTTACTACATTGTTTAGGAACTGGCAGACAAATTACTTTTATAGACTTATTTTCATTTAGTTTTAATTGTTAAAATGTGACTATTCTCTAACACTATTAAAAACATTTAGGTTCTCAGCTGTGTCATCAATGACATTTATTGACAAGTAAATTTATGCATTATCCGCAAATAGCTTGAACTGTGCTCCATGTCTGTGTAATATTTTTGATGAACCAATAGTATAGATACAAAATAGGACTGGGCATAGTATACTTCCCTTGTAAACCTCTCTGCTTAATTGTTCAAATAGTGAATTAAGAATTTCCAATTCCTAGATAATAGCTTCAGTCAACCAAGTAATCTTTTGAATACTCATTATCAATAACAGTCGTAAATCCCTTAATAGTAGTTCATGGACATCTGAGTCAAAATCAGCACTAAGATCAAGTAGAATTCGGAATGTCTCCTTTGTCCTTGTCCATCGTTTCCAGCAGATAACTTGTAACCGAAAAGACAACTTAATACTTATACGTACTTCAAAATAGGGACTGTTTTCCTGGTCCTACCACGTAGGGGAACCCGACTCGCTATAGGACCTACAAAATCAGTTTTCGTATACTTTACCAGTTTACCTACTTCAAGGACTGATTTCCTGGTCCTATCGCTTAACCTTAAGGGAACCCTCCTTACTACAAGACCTACAAAATTAGTTTATCTAATACATTCTTAGGTATTTCGTATACCACACTGCATATCTGGCGTTCATTCTCAAATCCACATTATCGAAACACTTGGAGAACAAGAAAGTCTTAAGTTTCTTCTTGAACAAAATATTTTTCAATTATGATTTCTGGAATTTAAATTGTATTATAACAGATTGAATATTTACATACGCGCCATTTATGACAGCCTTAGTATTTATGATCCTTATTTTTTTTTAATCTCTTTAATTCCAAATTATAAGCTTTACAATTTCTTGAATTCACTATATGATCATCAGGTATGTTCGTCTAAGTTTAGTTTATACATTTTGTCTGTTGTGAATTACATTTCTTGGTGGTGTGATTTTCTGAACATTCAAGTATTTTGGTTATTCGGTAATGCTTCGATTCACCCTAAATAACTTGCTAAATTAGTTGTTCAATCAACACTTATTCCATTTTAAAAATTGTTATCTGCATAACATAAATGTTATACGGCATAAACTGATAGAAAGTTGTTCCTTAGATAGAAAGTTCATTGTTTAGTTAACAACGTATTGTTTTGAGTCCTATAAAGTTTTTGTAATGAATACTATAGTAGTGTTTCTTTCCAGAAACGATCAGGGCGGAGCTAAGAGAAAGTCTAGGCCAATGACCACCTTCGGTTTAGCTTTCCGCAGGTCTTCAGTTGTAGGTGTTCGGGCCGCGAAATTTGCCAACGCGCGCCTTAGAAATCAGTTGTGCTTAAGACGTTGTTGTGTGAAGACGTGTGCCGCTTTTCTCTATTCGAACAGGCTTGCGTGCTCCACTCGTTTCCAAATTATTATAAAAGAAAGTGGTAATTCGTTCGTGTATCTGCCCCTCGCAGCTTGAGAGGTTAGTATTCGGCAGTGATTAACGTACAGTCTGTACTTTCATACCGTGATTAGTTCTGGGTTTAAAAGGCTATAATCTCAGTTTGTGACTTACCTTTTCATGAACAATCGGTTCCATTTGGTATGCCAGTCATCATATTCTAGGGAACAAAATTTATCTTTGCTCTTGTTTCACTATTTGTCATCGCGTTTTAAGTGTCATAAGTATACATCTTTAAACATCTCTAATGAAAAAGTATATTGCAGTGATTGACAAGTATTCTTAGTTAACAATGACTTGATTATTGTAAAAGAAAAACGTATAATGAACAACTATCTGATTAATAAAGCTTCTTAAAAAGAATGTTTGTTTAGCGATAATTAGTTAAAAAAAAAGAAAAACAACTACGAATCTTTGCCAAATATGTAGTTTGAACAGCGTTGTTGTGGCTGTTTAGAATAGTTTGTCTTAAGAAGAACACTTGCTAATTAGTTTGAAGATGGCTTCCAAATATTACAAGACTTTTTTTTTTTTTTTTTTTTTTTTTTTTCTTTTTACATGCGACGTAGCTTAGGGTTTTCTTGAATGTCAGGGTATGACGTTTTAATTGACAAAAGCAGAATGTCTTATTTACATGTAAGTATGCCCTGAAGACGAACGTTTGTGCTAGTAATATGTTAAATTATTTTCAACAAATAGGTAGCCTCAGGCTAGTACAGTGGTAACGTGCTTGCCCTGCATAAGCATGAACAGGAGATAGCCCCCACTTGTGCCTGTCAGTTTAATTAAGCTGTTTAACTGGAGAAGGTTAACTGCTGTGGTTGTGCCGGCTAGGGCTTGCTCGGCTGATGTCATGATGAATATTTGATCTGACACCTGACCTTTATCCCCAATTTAATTAAAACAGGTGTGGTAATGTTGGCCGCTCAAACTCGTTAGTTTCTTTGGTCGCTGCAACCTCGCCATCCTTGTGAGCTAACGTGGGGAGTTTGGAGGAGCCTATAGGTCTATCTGCTGAGTCGGCAGCAGCCATTGCCTGGTCCTCCTTTGTCCTAGCTTGGGTGAAGAAGGGGCTTTGGCGCTGATCATATGTATGTATTGTCAGTCTCTTGGGCATTGTCGTGCTTGATAGGGTAATGCCACTGTCCCTTGCCTCTGCCATTCATGAGTGACTTTTAACTATGGTGAGAAACCATTGGGTTTAGGTAGGTTTGCGGAAAGACCAAGTACGTGCTGCTAATGAACAGAAATCAACAATGGGAAGTAAAGATACGTGGGTAACATGTATTGAAGATATCCTTTGGGAGCAAGCAGTGTTTAACAGTTTTAGATACTCTAGGTTACAGTTCTTTGGGACATGACGACATACCTCTAGGTCAGGTTCCGAGATACCATCCCATGTAGATATAGGGAGTTGTCATTCTTATGGCTAGTAGACAACAAGAATGCAAGGTGGGCTATACAAGCAATTGTCTTTTCCTCATAGATCTATACGATAGGCTTTTGTCTCGGAGGTTAGGATACTGATAACTCTTGTGCATTTATAATTTTCGTGTCAGGTTACTTAGGCAAGTCTCTCTCTCTCTCTCTCTCTCTCTCTCTCTCTCTCTGTGTGTGTGTGTGTAGTTAATCCGTGTTATAGTAAAAGTCTCCATTACTGTTAAATAGTCAGCTAAAAGTAGGACGACGCAAAGGTCCAGATTTCAGGGAAGGGAAAGAAAAAGTCCTGTATATAGCTAGTATTAAGGTATTAAAGGCAGTTATCGCCAGTACATGTTTCATAGTTGGTCGTAATTATATTTTAAACCATTTATGGAATTTACAAGTTTTTTAATATACAATTCTTAGAAATAGAGATATTGCATGTTGGTGGATATATTGTTCTAGTTTGCTTTTGTTGTCGGAAATATGGTCATATTTAGAACTAATGCATGTTTTAATTTTTTGGCAGACAGTGGAAATTGTATTGGCGACCTTGAAACGAACGAATGCGTTTCGGATTTTTCGTCCAATTTTTCAACTTGGACATAATAAGATAATTAACACTGAATATTAAACATCTTAAAGGGGTGTGGATATAGAGAAATACTAGCCATAAATGCTGTTCATTGATATTGTTTTAAATCTTCAGTTAAAACATAACCGTGAATTGGAGTATATAAAGAAGTCTTTTGATATTAAAATACTTGGAATTGATGCAAATGTTAATGTGTTAAACATCAGTTAGAAACAACCGTGAATTTGAGTATATAAAGAAGTCTTTTGATATTAACGCACTGGTAATTGATGCAAATGTTAATATGTTAAACATCAGTTAAAATCATAACCATGAAATGGAGTATATAAAGTCTTTTGATATTAAAATACTCTTAATTGATACACATGTTAATATGTTAAACAGCAGTTTGAAACATAACCGTGAATTGGAGTATATAAAGAAGTCTTTTGATATTAAAAAACTATTAATTGATGGAAATGTTAATGTGTTAAAACCAGTTGATAACCGTGTATTGGAGTATAGAAGTCTATTTATATCATATTTTATTCGTGATTATTATAAGTTGAAAATAATTACTGATGCTGTCTGACTTTCGGTTACAATAACTTTAAAAACTTTCGTCGTTAAGTATTGCATGATATTGTAGATTTGTTAACTGCGATGCGCAGTGCTACTCGTGGATGTCATTAATAAATAAGTGTGCTTGGAAATAGATGGTGTCGGTGGCCTGACAGCGATAAACTAAGTGGGTGTTATTATCAATGAAACATTCTTTAAAAAAAAAAAAAGTTAACCTGACTGCCATAATTATGTATCATAAATTGCCTGATACAAAGAGAATGAATGCACAATAGGTATACGAAATATGGGAAAGAAAGTTTTGTGATTCATGGAAATTTATTCTCTCTCTCTCTCTCTCTCTCTCTCTCTCTCTCTCTCTCTCTCTCTCTCTCTCTCTCTCTCTCTCTCTCTCTCTCTCTCTGGGTTGTTAGTAATTGGACAAGGTTACCCACATTTTTATAATTTGAGTAGCAGCAAACATGTCAGTTCCTCGAAGTGGTCATAAAATTTTTATTACTGTAATTTACTTAAGTTTCACAATTTTATTTTTTAAATTCGGATGGTATAATACTAAGAGTTAACTTTTATTTAATTGCCACTGCTTCAATATTATCTGTAGTGGTCATTATGGAATTTGTAACACTTCATTGGTAAATCGGTACTAAAAGCTCTGAATATTTCGTCACTCCAATATCTAATTTTCGGATGCAGAAAAAAAGTTATGACCCTAGAAAAAAAATGCAATGTGGGTAGTGTGGATTCTGATTTATTATTATTATTGTTACTACTACTTGCTAAGCTACAACCGTAGCTGGAAAGGCAGGATGCTATAATCCCAGGGGCCCCAACAGGGAAAATAGCCCAGTGAGGAAAGGAAACAAGGAACATTAAATTTAGCAGAAAAAAAGTTATGACCCCAGAAAAAGAGAACCATGCGGTCAGAAAATTAAATGTGGGTAGTGTGGATTCTGATTTATTATTATTAGTACTAGTATTATTATTATTATTGTTACTACTACTTGCTAAGCTACAACCGTAGTTGGAAAAGCAGGATGCTATAAGCCCAGGGGCCCCAACAGGGAAAATCGCCCAGCGAGGAAAGGAAAATTAAATTTAATTACAAACAACATTAAGATAAATAATTCCTATATATACTATGGCACTGATGTTAATGATGCATTATTAGTACAGTTTTAGTTTTTTTTTTTTTTACTCGTTAGGGTCAATGATGTCAGTACACCACGTGTTGCGCTGTAGGTATTACTATGAGACTTGGCCGCATTCCTTTGATTCCTATCTGTCCATATATCCTATTTTACATCTGTTCCTGTCCAGTATCTTTTGACTTTAAATCATTGTAACCCCGGTGTTTTCCCCCGAGTTGCACTTGGACGGCGAATGGTTATGCAGCCTACACTGGCCCTGTGCTGGGTTACATAACCCAGGTTCCATAAATCCAGATTTTGTTTTTACTATACCATTATTCTAGTACTGTTCTCTTATCTGATTATCAGAAGCCTCAAGAAAGATTGTCCAAATTGGCTGTATCCCATCTTCACATGAACGATAATGACAATTTAATCAAAGTACATTTAGTTTCTTCACCCTAATCGGTACCCTACTTGCTAGACGCCTGGCAGAACCCCGGTTTCTACAAAAAGGTGGCATTGTCACATCACTCACTATATGAAAGCTTAGGTTTGCCGGCACGTTGACACTACCAAACTGTCCAATACAAAACTGCTAGTGTTAAGTGACACGTTGTCACCCCATCTGTAACAAGTCTCGTGTTTGTGGTACTTTGTCATACGACATATAGTAAATTTGAATGTGATTGTGGTCACGACAAACGCGTGTAATTTCCTTTAACCTCGTACTAATTGGGTTGTCTGTTTATCGTAATATTTACCTCCGTTCCCGCTTCCCATCATGCTACCCAACTTTTTGAATTATTGAATGGTGTAAACTGCTGGTGAACCCCCTCTGCAGTTGGGTACTTAATGACCTGACAGGACTCCGCACCGGGCTGTCTAAATTCATAAATCCAACGCACTGCCCAGTCCTTTCCTTTCACTGGAATGGACTATTCTGCAAATGTATAACCTGTTGAAAACGGTAGCCAAAATGCTCCAACATTAAATATAAACCCCCGTGTATACTTGCTTCAGTTTTTTCTGCGTTCTCTTAACTTACATTTTCTGTTTTTGCTATGCAAGCCAGTCGCCGCTTATGTTTACCATCGTAGAAATGTTTGCTCTTCTATAATTTTTGAAAACGTTAATGTTGCTAGGCGAGTGATATATAGAACGATGAGAGCTAATGTTGTAATACTCCTTTTTTTGACAATGGGTTTCTAGCACATAATCTTGACTCTTTTAATCGGAGAGTTTTAAGCCAAGAACCAATACTACTCATGAAATATTGATTGATCAGTATATTAAAGTTTTCGGATTGGGTATTTGTTCTCTTTGCGTCTACAATTTTTAAATTTGAACTATGTAATGCATTTCCTCCTAATTAGTTTTACCCATTTGGCTCTTTACAAAATAACAGCAAGTGATGATGTTCTATTTGACATTATTGTCGTCTAACAAGGTCGAAAATCGAAGAAATTTCGAACGGCCACTGAACGTCGACACGCCATTGAGCACTACCCATTTGGGCCATTTCCCCCTGACCAAACCAGGCAGGCAAGCGGGAGGCAGCATTCTGTTTGCGGTGATTTATAGCACAAAGGACACCCAAAGATTGGATGGAGGCCGCATTGTTTCGGGAAGGACCATTTTGGGCTGCTTGTAAACATCTGTCGGGACAGGCGGCGAAAAGCGTTACTCCTTGGGAGTAGCGCACCAAGGCTTTTGTTATTACATGGGGGACGTTTGAAGGTAGCGGGACGATTGGGAAAGATGTGAATCGACGATATTTGCGGAATTTGTGATAACCAAGGAAATGACAACAGAGAGAGCGAGTCCGATGGTCGTTTGAAGGTTAACAAAACAGCTTGATAAGTAGTCAGAATACACTATTTGTGAAAATCAGGGAAATGACGACAATGGTATATGCACGTGGACATGCTGAGAGAGAGAGAGAGAGAGAGATGGTCCTTTGAAGGTTAACAAAACAGCTTGATAAGAAGTTAGAAAACACGATATTTGTGATAACCAGGGAAATGACAACAATGCTATATGCACGTGGACATGCTGAGAGAGAGAGAGAAAGAAAGAAAATGGTCGTTTAAAGGTTAACAACACAGCTTAATAAGAAGTCAGAATACACGATATTTGTGACAACCAAGGAAATGCCAACAATAATATATGCACGTGGACATGCTGTGAGAGAGAGAGAGAGAGAGAGAGAGAGAGAGAGAGAGAGAGAGAGGGAGGGACGTGTGAAGGTAACGGGCCATTTGGGTAAGAGGGCAGAATACCGAATATTTGCTGAAATCTTGTGATAACCAAGGAAATGGCAACAATGGAGAGAGAGAGAGAGAGAGAGAGAGAGAGAGATCTTTGAGTATCGACTCCGTTTTCTGATAGTGATTTTCTCACTTATTATTGCCCGAGAAATATTTTATGAAAGGCTTCGTCAATTTGGCCTTTTAATTGAATTTAGGCCCCGGAGTAATTAGATTCCAATTTTATACACCGTGATATAACAACTTTTTTAATGAAGTTATGAACGACACGATGCCTTTGATTGAAGTAATTATTTTTGGAGTGATTTCTTAATAACGTCTCCTGCAATTAATAATTTTGCTTCGTTAATGTAACGAAAATATCAATTGAATTATTACGAGCTTTGGAACGGAGGGTTATCAAATAGTCAAATTTAATGTGATGAATTTTGAAATATTTAACAAGATGTCCTCACAAAAATTTTTAATTTAATGAAATTTTGAAATGTTTAACAAAATGTCCTCAAAAACAAATTTAATGTGGTGAAATTTTAAAATGTTTAACAAAATGTCCTCGCAAAATATTTTAATGATGAAATTTTGAAATGTTTAAAATGTCATCGCAAAAAATTTTGATGTGATGAAATTTTTAAATGTTTAAAATGTCCTCGCAAAAATTTTGATGTGATGAAATTTTGAAATGTTTTAACAAAATGTCTTTCTTTGGTCTTTGATGGCTGCTTTTATACAGCAGGGGAACCCTACTCTCTACAGGACCTCCACCGTCGTTTTACCTTGTTCGTTCAGAGTATTTAACGTTTCATATCACGTATTGTTCATTTATTGTTAAATCGTCACTGTCAAGACTCATTTTGATGTGATGACATTTTTAAATGTTTAACAATATGTACTTGCATTTACGATCCTTTTTTTTCATCTTGAATCAGTCATAAAACCTTTCCCAATCTGCGTTATCGAAATTCCGAAAGCCATATGGAATGCGGCAGTTTGGGAAACCTTCGTTGTGACCAAAGTTGTAAACATGTTTGTGGCCGGGGGCGGTAGGTCAAGCGATGCTTTCTGCTTTCGCACGCACCTCCCCATGGGAAAGATCTCCCGCTCTTTGTTATTACGGAGAGAAAGTAGTTTCAGAGAGAGAGAGAGAGAGAGAGCTAGGTTTGATAGTTTGATTCCCAACATCAGTACAATCGACTCTCGCTACTGACTCTATAAATTTGTTTACTTTGAACCTTCATATAGTAAATTTATATACCAGGTCTAGACTGTATTGTGGATCTGTGTTATATATATCACGAGTCCACAACAAAGATTCATAGGGATTACTTTTAATACAGCATACACTACCCGTGTCTGAGTTTCTATGATTTTATGCTACATGCCAGATAGAACTTTTTCGTATGTTAGATTAGAGAGTAATTGTAAACCATTTAGTGGTCCACGTTATATCCAGTGGAGTTTTGTTATATCTTTCACCTATCTTTCGTTGTTCGTAAGTAAATGGAGCTTGTCAATATCACTAATAATAATAATAATAATAATAATGTTTATTGGACAAAAAATATTTACATTCAAAGATTTACAAAAAGAAAAAAAGACTCAGTCCAAGCCCATGTGGAGCAGAGCTCTTCGGGCAATAATACAACTAAATAATATCATCAATTAAGTAAAAATAAAAAATAAAGTAAATATGGATATAGATATACAAAATGTACGCATACATATACATAATCATATGTATACAAATAGATACATATAAATGAGAATCTTAGCCTAAAAACAAAAGGAAATGCATATTTATAAGATGGTATATGAAAGCTAATGGTATATACATTGAAAAAATTGTAGATATTAAGCAAAAAACTCAGTAAAAGAACTAGTTTTACAAATAAAAAAATATTCTAAACAATGAAACATACTTGCGTTGTGGTTAGGTAGGCAAGTATAAATATTTATTAATAAAGCTTAATACCCAGATAACAGGAGATTTGTATATGATTTCTTAAAAGACCGAACGCTAAGCAGTGCCTTTAGATAAGCGGGCAGAGTATTCCAAAGTTTAATACCTTGGTATAGATACGATTGCTCGCATCTATTAATACGTATGAAAGGGAGAGTTAAGTTTGAATTTCTTGTTCCATATGGATGAACTGATTGTTCCTGAATTATTTTTCGTCTTAAATCTGGAAATTTGTTCAAAATAAGTGTTTGGAACATCATATTCATTAAGGAGAGCTTATAATTGTCTTCCAGCTTCAATATCGAGAGAGACCGGAAAAGTGGCGATGTATGTGCTACCTAAGCCTTATTTTATGATAGTAAATTGTAGCGTTGTCCTTTTTATCAATTTGAAATGTAAACTATAAGTATGCAAAGGAAGAAAAACAAACACTGGGAACCTTTTTATTTGTATGTTGGTTTTTTTTTTTATAGTAGATTGCCTGAAGGTAAGCACATTGGTTTTTTTTTTTTTATATATATATATATACAGTAGTAGGAGTGATAAGGCATGTTGTTTTCGAAGGGACCTTATCTCTCTTCCTTTCTTTTATAGGTGGACCTACTGTATGTATCCATGAAGCCTCCTTTCCTTCCAATGACGTTACACTTGCTTATAGGTCAATGTCATGCTTACTTCACATCACCACATGGAAGTGCTTACGCACTCTTAACAAATGCTACTTTGTGCATTATTGGATGTCGATCTAAGAAAATTTTCGAACTAGGTTGACAGCATAAATATCTCCTGATGAAAATTCAAGATGCAGAGATTCCTCACTTCTTTGGTATTACTTATTTTTCAGTCAAATAAGGACATCATCTGCCTGGTTTGGCCTTAAATTGGGAAAGAAAATCAAGGGACGAATAAATTACTGGATATTAAGGCTTAGGTAGCACAACTAATGGAAACTGTGTATGTGATCGTAAGAGATTCCTGAAGAAAATTCTCTTTATTACGGTTATAAAGGAATGCATGTGTCCATAGAGTTTGGCAAAATAGTGGACCTATTTACGTTAATTTCTGGTGTATTGCGATATACTTGATTTATTTTGTTCCATTATATTTCACGTTTCTAGAATAGGTTTTTCCTCACATTATAATTAATGTAATATATATATATATATATATATATATATATATATATATATATATATATATATATATATATATATATATATATATATAATCCTCTTACGCCTATTGACGCAAAGGGCCTCGGCAGTCGTTTCTATCTTGACCTTTGAAATTAATACTTCTCCATTTATCATAATCAACTTCACTCTTCATAGTTCAATCATACACACACACACACACACACATATATATATATATATATATATATATATATATATATATATATAAATTCTATGAATAGAGAGAACTGAAACTTTGACGAGCCCTTCACCCCTTCATGACCCCAAGTATGAAATCGGAGACTTGATTCCAATATCGAAAGCGCTTGCACAAGCAATAAGAGTGCAGTGATAGTGATGACGAGGCAAGTTGATAGAGCACTTCCCCCCCCCCCCTCTCCACTTCTTCCCTCTCCCTCCCCCTCCCTCTGTGTTTGTTGCTTTCACTACAAGTCTGTGATCAGAGGATTAAGTTTTTGTCTCTATAGGAAGGGTGTTAATGGGTGCTGGTAATATATTGTATATGGGTTGTGTATATATGTGTGTGTGTGTGTGTATATATATATATATATATATATATATATATATATATATATATATATATTCATTTATTTATTTATGGGCAAGCGACTTAAATATGGAAATAAAGTAAATGAGGTTCTTTGAACATTGTTATGCAATTTTCTGTATGCAGTCTCTCTCTCTCTCTCTCTCTCTCTCTCTCTCTCTCTCTCTCTCTCTCTCTCTCTCTCTCTCTCTCTCTCTCTCTCTCTCTTTCATATTACATTAGAAATCAATATAGTCGTACAATGTCTGAAATTTTTTTTTCGTCCAAGCTACAAACTCTTTAAGATTCTACCTTGCATTTGGGCCACATCAAGGCATCAAGGTCGCCTCCTACTGGACTCGTCAGTGATGCACTCCCTGTCATGACACACTTAAACGTCGAAACTAATTTTCTTTAATTCTTTTATTTGCTGTTTTGGTATTGCCTATACTCTGCAAAGAATATAAAGCTTTATATCAACCTGGAAATGGTAACTTTCACTTATTGGGCATCCTGTGACTCAATTTTGATACGTTGCTGGTTACTGTAAGCCGGGTTGGTCCTTAGTTGCTGGTTACTGTAAGCCGGGTTGGTCCTTAGTTGCTGGTTACTGTAAGCCGGTTTGGTCCTTAGTTGCTGGTTACTGTAAGCCGGTTTGGTCCTTAGTTGCTGGTTACTGTAAGCCGGGTTGGTCCTTAGTTGCTGGTTACTGTAAGCCGGGTTGGTCCTTAGACCTCTGGTAAACGTTTGTAATGTTCTATTTATAAGATGCGTGTACTCGTGGTACATTAGTTCAGTCGAATTCGTAGGTTTTTAACACTTAAGTTATAACCTACTGTCATGTTCTTACTGTACATGATGCAGTTAATCAGTTACAATTAAAATGTTCTTAACATGCCAACAGACACAAGTAAATTTGTACTTTTCATTTGACTGTGGATTGGAGGTGCTCTCTTGCCAGTCACGGTGAGGTGGTTGGCTTCATTAAGCTGACCCTGTGCCAGCACGAGCCTTCGCTGAAAGGAGGGCTGATGTGACCTCTGGACTCTGCACAGCCTAAAGAGAAGACGTGGGGAGAGCGTGTGAGTGTGGCAATTCTCGTCTTTGGTACATAATGTGGAATGCTTCGTGGAAAGTAATTCTAGCGAACTTGTATTTTTACCACTGTAGCAGGGCAGTGGTCTCTTTTTTTCAACTTTTAATGTGCATAAAATTACCCCAAAATACTGATAAATTAACCCCCCTCCCAGGGAAAAAAAACTGATCAATGAATTTTCACATCGATAGTATATTAAGAGGTAGTTTAATAAGGTGACAGAAACAGGCTGTTATTTTCCCTGAAATTAGAATACCGGATAATTCAAATAGACCGGTTCACTTATTGCAGTTTCCAACAAAGTTTTTTTTTTTTTCATTCTCTTGGTTGTTTTAACACGTGGCCAGGTTGAGGTTTTGCAATAAAACATGTCAAACGAGATTCCTTGTATGATGTAAGGAGTAGTTTGGAATTGTTGCCCCATGACTAGAACTTGGAGTCGTTACTTTAACCGGTTGAGTGAAAGGGCGCCTGCAGTCGACTGGACCTTTAGCTTTACAGTATTTAACTTGGTTTCCCTTTTTCTGATATTAACTTACAGTATTTTCCCTTTTTCTTATTCTAACTTTATTAAAATTTTTACTGAATTTAACTTTTTTTTTTTTTTTTTTTTTCTTTTTTTTTTTTTTTACTGACTTCAAGTTGGTTTCCCTATTGGTAATTTTAACTCGATTTTCCTTTTTACTGATTTTAACTTTACATCCCTTTTCCTAATTTTAACTTTATTTCACTTTTTATTCTATTTAACTTAGTTTCCCTATTGCAGATTTTAATTTTATTTCCCTCTCGCTGATTTTAATTTTATTTCCCTCTTGCTGATTTTAACTTTCATTCCCTTTTGTTAATTTTAACTTGATTTCCTTTTTTTCTGATTTTAACTTGATTTTCCTTTTTACTGATTTTAACTTTACATCCCTTTTCCTAATTTTAACTTTATTTCACTTTTTATTCTATTTAAATTAGTTTCCCTGTTGCAGATTTTAATTTTATTTCCCTCTCGCTGATTTTAATTTTATTTCCCTCTTGCTGATTTTAACTTTCATTCCCTTTTGCTAATTTCAACTTTGATTTCCATTTTTACGAAATATAACTTTGTTTCCTTTTTGCTGAATTTAACTTCTCCCTTCTTACTGAATGTAACTTGGTTTCCCTTTTGCAGGGCTTAACTTGGTCCCCTTTTACTGAATTTTACTTAGTCAACTAAGGCGAATTTAAATTTTGCCATTTTGAAAACATTTTGAGCCTATTCGTTTTTTGTTACGTAAATACGAAATGTATTTTTCAGATTTTCGAAACTACCTAGATGACCTTGATACATTTCCCCAATTATTTTTGAACTTAACATTGTTGACAGCATGATTTGACTATAGTGTGGGAACAAGTTTTATTTTACCTTTAGATGATTTACTTATTTCGTTGACTACTATGGGTAGTATTGTATTTAAAATTGAAATGGGACAATCGTCCAGTGTGTGAAAAATTAACTGTAGAAAAATAATTGTTATTTTACTGTAATTTTTATTATGAAAAAAATCCGATGTGAAATTTGCTCAAATACTCGAAGCTCTGCTCTTCAAACTTCGCTAATAATGAGTTGTGTATGATAAGTTTTATTGAGGTCAAAGTCATTCTTCCGTTGAATTGATGTTACTTTCAGCATTCTTTATCCACATAGACTGCTGGCAGTTGAAAGCTTTAGAATTTTGTCGGAGGTGCTAGTTCTTTCGCGACACTTAAGAGAGTATTGATCTATGCTTGTGGGTTTTTTTATGTTCTGTTGTGTATGGCGAGGGAGCATGCATGTTTAGGTATGTTACCATGGTTGAATATGCTGGTCTGATATATATATATATATATATATATATATATATATATATATATATAGATAGATAGATAGATAGATAGATATAGATAGATAGATATACAGGTGTGTGTGTGTGTATATATATATATATATATATATATATATATATATATATATATATATTACATATACACACATACCGTATGTAAAATCAGTTATAGTAATATAATGTACAGTATGTATGTGTATGCATGCATGTATATGTATACATCTTTTTTAGCATTATTGTCGAACCACACTGAGATCATATAAAGGTAAAGCATTTGATAGCATTTAATAAGTCGTTCATTGGGAATTTTAGTTTTAAGTGTCTTTGCGGTATTTTTTTTTTTTTTTTTTTTTTTTTTTAGGTTCCTCCTAAATTATAATAATATGGAATATACAGTTCCTTCTCAGAAGTGTGTTGGTTATTTCCATGGTTAAACTAGCAGAATGAAGGTTTTATAAATTAACTATTGTTAAATGTTTAATTGGGTAAACCAAGATCGAATCCATCTGATATTGTTCATTATATAAAGAAAATTATCTTTTGAAACATGCATCTCATTTTGTAAAACTTGCTTTACTTTTTATTGAACCTATTTTAGTTCATGAATATATTTTTTTCCACAAAGTAAAATGCTTGGCCCACTCAACATTAAATTGACCATAATAAGACACTGAGTTCTTATGGATTCGTTTAGCAATAATCCTTTCCCCCACCCCATTTGGACATGAATGTTTTCAAGATTTAATGTATATTATGACCAGGATTAATAGAGTACTCTTCAAGTCCTGGTTCGGACATGTAAATCCAAGCGCTACCTAAAGCACTTAAGGATGGGATAAATAACCACGGCATAACTTCCTTCAACCTCTTCTTACATATTCTCAACATCAAAATAAACATCACCAATGGCATAAGTCAACTTTCTGGTTATGCGACACTTGCAGTATGAGCTTCATCGCATTCCGTGCCGAAATCTTTCAGACTTGAAAGGCGAAGGATGTGTGTTGACATTTAACGAGCTTGTTATCTCGCATTAATTCCTGTATGAATATTTTATGGGGGCCTTGAGGTGGGTGGCTAGGTTCATCTTGAACAGTGATGAGGAATAATGTTTTATATTTATTTAATTCTAATATGTTTGATGATTACTACATTACTGTGTCGTGGTTTTATATTTCAAGGTGATCAATTTCGAATTTAGGCTTTGCGTATGGATACCTTTTTGGAAAAAAAGATTGAAATTAAATTTTGGGAAGTGCTGTGAATACATTTTAGTTTACATTAGTTAGATATGCTACTATTTATGGATAACGACGGGTGCCAAATCATAGTTAGTTAAAGGCTGTTGAGCAATTCCCTCAAAAACCTTCAAGGTTCGATATATGAAGACTTTATTTTCCTTGTCAATCAGTTTATAGAAACTTTCATAAGGCAGTTTTTTTTCATCGTGCCATGAAGCCAACATTACGCTCAGTAAACTCGCAAAGTCGCTCGTCTACATGAGAATAATTAGACTGTTTCAAGTTATTGAAGCCAAGATGTACCTTTATTGAAGGTTCCATAGCGGCCACGATACTATATAGCTAGCAAGCTCCCACTAGACACCCGAAAAGACAATATATTAAGGCTTTAAAAAAAACTTGAAGACTTTGTTTTCTAAGTGCTACAATAATATAAATTTAACAAAGCGGAATACGCTGTGATACTCCTAATTACCCAAGAATGCACACGACAAACAGATCCTATAGGTCCTAGTGTGCATAAAATTTCCATGTGTGATAGGAGCGGGAAAAAGTCCTTGAAGTGAATTAAAATCCCCGGAGTATGAGTTTCTTCTCCTCCCTCTCCTTCATCGCAACATGTCATCGAAATTAGCTCCGTTAAAGTTATACAATGAAGCTCGAGTGCTTGTAAGACGATAAGGTTCGCCTACCAGGTGTTCCAGGAGTTATATTAAAACTTAAGGAACATGAATATCTCCCGCTGTGTTATATCCCGCCTTTACGTTGCTTTATGAATCCGGTTTTATTAAGAAACGTCTGTAATTAGACCGCCATACGATGCACCCGGTAGAGGTTGTTTAAAAAGACTATTTTTGTCTTGATTTTAGGGTAATTTTTTTTCTTAGAATGGTCATATGTTAGACATGAATATTCTATACCTGCTTTAAATAGTAATATCAGCAAGACTTGGATTTCGGTCATTTTATTTACACACACACATATATATAATATATATATATATATATATATATATATATATATATATATATATATATATATATATATATATATATATATATATATATATATATATATATATACAGTATATAATGTATATTTATATGATATATTTTTTTTAATATAATCCTTGCCAGAATGCTTTCCCTCTTGCAGTGTCATAGTTATGAAAATAGAACTTGAATGTATTACACGTTAATGTATTTTGTCCTGATACTGTACTTTGAAATTATACTTAATTGCGGGTATGGTAGTAAAAACCCTCGCTACACAAAGCTTCTAAATTTTCTTTTGCACATAGTTTCTAGATCGGACTAGTGGTACTATATGTATGTGTTCCCATAAAATTAAGATTGCCTCTGATCACCTGAGAGTAAATTGCAAGATAGGTACATAGTTGTTAGTCGACCTTTGCGGGTCGCAGGTGGGGGTGGGGATATGAGAGTAATAGAAGAAAAACTGCTGTTTCAGGCAACCATCAAAGTGACGTAATAATAATAATAATAATTAATTTTAACTAAATGCAATACTAATTTATTCTAGATGAAAGCTCGCAGCCGGGGGGTGGGGGGGGGGGATATGAGAGTAATAGAAGAATAACTGCTGTTTCAGGAAAACATCAAAGTGACGTGATAATAATCATGATAATAACAATAATGATAATAATAATAATGATAATAATAATTTTAACTAAATGCAATACTAATTTATTCTAGATGAAAGCAATTACCCTTTTTAATGAAACCATTATTTTCCAGGATGAAGCATCAGCCTCCATCCAAACTACTCCAGACTACAAATGATCGCTAGTGTTACTCGGAGCTTGATGTCCATAAAAAGGTGAGTTCAGTTACTACCATATTTCTTTTTGTTTTTTTTTTTACCCTTAAAATGACTCCATATTGCAAACGCTTGCTTATGGGAATGTTGGTGGCCTGGTTTACAGAATAGATTAGATTCCATACACGAACCGAAAACATATGCGATTTGAAAGCATGCTGTTTGTGTTTTGCGAAAGTAAAAAGAAAAGATTGTTAGAGGTTATTCTAAGAAGGCTAATCTACATTTTGTACAAGTTACATTTTCTCATTTGAATTAGGTTAATAATTAAAATAGCTTTGGCAAATTTTAGTCGTATTATATTTAATTTTATATGTTGTGGGACTTCTGAAAGTAGTAGTTTCATTGGTGTCATTAAAATTGAAATACCCTTTGGAATGAAGAAAAAATGTTCTGGCCAGGAGATGAATTAAGCATTTTGTCATGAAAGGAAAATCTTCAAATTTTTGTTGCATTATAGTACCACTACACCACTATACACATAATGTGTAAGATGGTGCTTGTAGGAATCTTGAGAAAATAATTAACCTAGTTTCATTAATCACTGTATTTTTTTCTGAATATATAAATTGACAGCACTAAAGTACAGTAAAATAGTATTGCATTTACATCACAAGTGAAAATTGATCAGGTTTTTAATATAATTTTATAAGTGAGGATTTTATTGTAATTTTATTTGATTGAACAAATAAAAGTAGGAAAGGATTTGAACATGAACACTGAGAGAAACTTTTGGTATGCTGGAGCACATGAAACTATTGCTATGGGTAAGTAGTGTACGTTATAACGTTAATATAGTCTTTAGGTGTTTATATTTCAAGTTAATAAAAATCAAAGGCACTATTTTTATGACATTAATATTAATAAACTTGTAGGCTATATGGTGGTGTAGCTATTAATTTTTTAATATGGTAGTTTAAATTTTCATTGTCTTGAACTTTACTGTAAAACCACAAACGGATATCGATGGCAGTAATTCTTTATCCCTAAATAACTCTCTTTTACTATTCACTTGAGTTTGTGAATGCAAGTTTTTATATTGAATATTTGAATGTATGCAAATATACAGTATATCTGTATGGTTCAAGTGAAATTGAGGTTTAACAGTGAAGGAAATTTTTTTATAGGTAGTAGTTTATTTGCATTTTCCAAATATATAAATAAACAAAAACAATACTGTACTTTTGCTGCATGAGACCATATGTAAAGATGTAATAGTTTGTGCGCTTGGAAATGTTGTACTTTATTTGGTAATAAAATTTTACGCAATAATTTTTCAGATACCTTGTCATTGGTTTAGTTTTCCCTGTGGCACAGAAAATTGCATGGGTGATGGCTAAACATTTATCCTGCTTACTTTTATTCTCTATATATATTTTATTTTAGGCTCTTTAGTAGGAGCGTATGATGGTGATGGTTGCTTTTTCCTTCCCTGCAGCTTGAGGTAGAAACCTTGGAGTGTAACACCTAGGCCAAAATAAAGGGGGTTTGTTGTGGTTGTAGACTCTAGGTAGCCGTGCTACAGCAACATCTTATAAAACTACTACTCATAACTTCTTGCCCAGCATGTTGCCTCCGCGCCGACCAGTAATGTTATGGACCTCTGTCGATCTCCAGAGTATGCAGTACCCTTAGTTGTGAAGTTTTATTTTTGTATCAAATGTATTCCATCAATACAGTTTTTTCTTTTTTTAGTGTGAACCTTAGCCTTTGTGTTTAAATACTGTATATGTGGCACAAAGTTAATGCTTGCCAATTTTTTTTTTTATTTGTATAAAATATTTCGTTGAAGAAATGGTGCATGAAAGAATCACAGTACACCTTTTAGTTGGACCCATTATTGCCACTTAAGTTAGATTGTGGTTATCCATTTGATGGATATGTATTGTTCACACAATTTAATCTCACTACAGCACAACATATGTTTTCATTCAGACATGCTCACACATTATTTCGAAGCTTAGTAGTTTTCTGAACTGTGCATTACTGCGATTCATATGTACTGATCTGTTTTCTTTCCAGCTTGCTGATTTTGTTTTGTCTAATGTTAAATATGAGTGAAAATTTTGAAAGTAAAGATCTCACATAAAATGGATATGTTGTGTAAAAAGATAAAAATCATATTAAATTTACTGTGAAATTTGAAACGAGATCTTTACTACAGTTACAATGAAAATGGCACAGATTTAGAATATTTTATCAATATTTTTAAATTTGGGGTAAGAACTCTTCTTAAACATTACATAGATCATAGGAATTTCTTCAAAATTATCATTAGAATACTTACCTCGAACTACTTTCTTAGGAGTATCTGGGATCTCCTCCCAACCGACCAGAATTGTGTAGTTTACCCTACCTCAGTTTTCTATACGGGGGGAACCTCTGGCGGAGTAATACGCGCCATGAGGCGACCTGGGGTGAGAGAGCGTGCTCGCTCAGGTCTCGACCTCCAGGAAGTTTTCTGGTCGCGTCGTGATAACATCTCGCCGTGCTCTTCTTACCCAGTGCGACCCTTTGTGTCCCATGTGGTCCTCTTGTGTTCATACCTTACCTTATCCTACCTTTTCCCTCTGTGTTCCTGTGTCTTGCGGTGCTTTACTGGTTCGTTATGGAGCATCCCCGTCGTTGCCCCGGGCCTATGGCCGGTATAACTTGTGGGGCTTTCATTTCCAAGCCGGAAGTCGACCCCCACTCCTTATGTTCGTCGTGTAGGGGCAGTGTGTGTTCCCCTGCAGCCACGTGTCCGGAGTGTGAATCCTGGAATGAAGTTCAATGGGTGCGCTACGGCACCAAAAAGAAAAATGCTACCAAGAGGTCGCCGAAGAAGCCAAGCATTGCCTCGCCTCTTGCTTCGCCCGATGCCTCTTCGGAGAGAGCTTCTCTGCCGCCTTCCCCTACCCAGAGTAGGGGACGAGGTAAGTCCGTTTTGGGGAAGCGACCCATTGCCCTTCCCCAGGAGTATGTGATATCTGTTGGTGGGGATGTTGTGTCGGGTTAGGCAAGTTGGGGGGCCTGAGGGAGGGACGGGAGTGTGTTCGGGAGACGAGGTCCTGGTGCCAGCAGGTCCCGTCTCTACCGACGATCCTATGTGGGGGAAGGCCGCTACAGCCTCTTCCCCCGCTTCTTGGATCTGCGTTTCAGGTACGTCAGCGGCCGGGAGAGACGCCGAGATGGAGGATTCACCAAGTTCGGACCCCCTCGCGTGTGCCGAGGACGCCCTTCAGGTCGCCCATGAAACTGGAGGAGGAGTTCGATACCTGGTTTACCCATAGGAAATTGCCTCATTCTCCCCCGGCGCCATCAGCAACACTCCCGCCTGTCATACTTCAGCCTTCTTCACCAGTGGACCGGCACGAAGAGCCACCAGCAACTCGGGACGATTCGGACCATTCAGCACGTTCTTACCAGTCATCGGTCTCCTCTTTTGGGTCGTACTCTTTCTCCTCGTTGGACGAAGGTCCGATGGACTCGAAGAGGAGACGAGAGAGGTCCCGTTCCCGTTCACATTCCCGATCTCGCCACGCCAGGAGGCGTTCCAGATCCCCCAGGAGGAAACACAGGAGGAGCCACTCGTCAAAAGAAGAATGGGTGCGTGTCACCATCCCACGCAGCCACCTCCTAGGAGCTTCAGCAGCCCCGAGTACCTCTGGCTGGCTCCCGAGAGCTCTTTCTCCATCCTTGAGGTACGGCCCCTCCAGCAGGCCCAAACTTCGACGGAAGTCCTCGCATCAGGTCTCAGTCGACAGGCATAAGATCGCGAAGATTCCGAATTCATCCGCACAGCGGAGAGAGTCGCCCCTTCGGACTGGCAGCCTTGTCCCAGCCTCCGGCCCTTTAATGGACCGCCCTGAACGTAGGAGTCAACCAGTTGGCACGGGGAAGCCCGCTGCCACATGGATCCCCGCAGAAGGGGTTAGGCTCATGACGGACACCCTCGTCCCAGCGGGGCTGCCCGTTCAGCGAGTCGAGCCGCCAAGGGCTCACCACGAGAGAAAGATGCCTCCACCTCAAGCGGAGCCCTCCGCCTTAGATGTTCCTACTCAGGCGGAGGACCAGTCGGCCGAAGGCCTCGTGGATAGCGGAGAATGTTCGAGGGACGAGGTCTCCACTTATAGGAAGGTCCTAGCCCTCATCAGGCGCCATCATAGGGTTGATGAGCCGAAGCCCTCAACGGACGAAGCCTGGCTCTCCAGGCTTAGCAGGATGGTGGCTAACCCTGTGCAACAGGCCTTCGCTGGCTCTTCCCCTGGCAAGGGACGTTAGGCTGGGTATGGACCACATAGATAGGTTCATAGCCAGCCAGGCGGACGCTCCAAGGAATCAGAGCGCCGCGGAGGTCCCTGTACGGTTGAGCCAGCGATTGTTATCCTGAACCAGGGAGCCGCTGAAGATAGGGCATCCTCCGCTCCAGTGTGTTTTTCTCCGACGGAAACCTCCATGATGGAGGATATGGCCCTGGATTTAGTATACGTATCATCATGGTTGGACTGGTGGGCTTGCACGCTATTAGGTTTTCAGGCCTCTCACGACCTCTCCGTCCCCGAGAACCAGACCTTGCTGAGGGAACTAATTAGCTCGGGGGGGAAGGCTCTCAAGTTCCTATCGTACCAGTCTCTCTCTCAGGCAGCCAACTGGGTCCTGCAGAAGAGGGACACAGTCCTGAGTAAGTTGGTCAGGAGACTACCAGACAGAGAAGCAAGAGCCTTAAGGAACTTACCCCTGTGGGGCGAGTCTGTGTTCCCCCTGAAAGCAGTGGAAGAGACTATGGAGAGGGTCAGAAAACTTAGGGATGCGGAAGACCCCGGACCCCCTCCAGCAAGACGGCCTGCCCATAGGAGACCCTCTTCGGATGTGTGTCTCCCTCCCCGTGCCTCACCGATCCAGCCCAGAAGGGACACCCTGTCGGTGTCTTGGCACCAGCCCTCACAGCCCTCCCGTAGGGGTACTTCGGCCCCTCTGGCGAGCTTCAGACCATCCTACTCCAACTCCAGGAGAGGACACTCCAGCCACGCCTCTCGAAGGACATAGGATGGGAGGCCCCCTACTCCTGCTGAAGCCTCAGGTGGGGGGGATGCCTCAAACACTCATGGCAAGCATGGCGGGACCACGGAGCGGATCCGTGGACCATCGCAGTACTGAAGGAAGGATACAGACAGCATTGCAGGAGGAAGTTTCGGCCATGCTCGCGAAAGGGGCAGTAGAGCCTGTCAAGAATCCAGGACTGGGGTTCTACAGCAGGCTCTTCCTGGTTGAGAAAGTGACAGGGGGCTGGAGACCGGTCATAGACCTCTCAGCCCTCAACAAGTTCGTGTGCAATACCGACTTCAAGATGGACACCCCGAAGTCGGTCTTAGCGGCCTGGAGGGAAGAGGACTTCATGATGTCCATAGACCTCAAGGATGCCTACTTCCAGATCCCTGTCCACCCCTCCAGCAGGAAGTTCCTAAGAGTAAAATGGGGTACCCATACATTACAGTTCAGAACCCTCTACTTCGGACTGTCGACAGCTGCTCAGGTCTTCACGAGGGTCTTCGCAACAGTTTCAGCCTGCGCACACGAACAGGGCATCTCCCTGATTCGGTACCTAGACGGCTGGTTGTTGCTTTCAGCGTCAGAGGGAGCACTGAAGGAGCAAGGCGCGAAACTTCTGAGGTTTTGCAGCGTCTTGGATATCACCATCAACCTGGAGAAGTCTCAGCTGATAACCTCCACCAGGATGATCTACCTAGGGATGGTTCTAGACTCCCGGTTGGCGAGAGCCTTTCCCTCCGCGGAGAGACTGGACAACCTAGAGCAGATACTCTGGCCCTTCCTGTCGGACAAGCCCAGGAGAGCCAAGGACTGGCAAAGATTGATAGGCCATCTCGTGTCGTTGGAAAAGTTAGTCCCCCAGGGGAGGCTCAAACTCAGGGGCATGCTGTGGAACCTGAAGGAGCTCTGTCCCCGGAGGCGAAGGAGGTCCTGAAGTGGTGGCACGTCAGAGCGAACACTCAAGGAAATGCCCTTTGCAGTCGACCCTCCGGAGATGCTGCTGTTCACGGACGCATCCAAGGAGGGTTTGGGAGCCCATCTTCTCGACAAGGCAGCAAAAGGAAAATGGGACTCCGAGGAGAGGAGCCGGCACATAGACGTGCTAGAACTGATGGCCGTGCAAAGGGCATGCCGAGAGTTCGTCCATCTACTCTGGGGAAACACTGTGGCTCTGATGTGCGACAACGCCACGGTGGTGGCCTACGTGAAAAAGCAGGGAGGACTGAAGTCGAGGGAACTGTGCAGTCTCACAACGGAATTCCTGGAATGGGCAGAGGAGGAGCAGATCAAGATCACAGCCAGATTCATTCCGGGAAAGAGGAACGTCTTAGCCGACGGCCTCAGCAGGATGGGTCAAGTTGTAGGGTCGGAATGGTCCCTACACCCAGGAGTGGCCAAGACCATCATTCTGAAGTTGGGCTCTCTGGTAATAGACCTCTTCGCCACGAGACTTAACGCACAGCTCCCTGTGTTTTGTTCTCCTGTGCCAGATCCAACAGCAGCGTTCGAGGACGCCCTTCAACATCCTTGGGACAATCTCAACGTATACGGCTTCCCCCCCCTCGGAATGCCCAAGCTGGTCCTCGACAGGGTGGGGCGGGCAGACAACCTGTGGATGACTTTGGTAGCGCCCAGGTGGCCGGAGAGGGAATGGTTTGCAGACCTAAAGGAACTGGTGCGCCTTCCGCCTTGGCCACTTCCGGACAGGCCAGACCTTCTCCGGCAGCCTCACTTCCAAAGGTTTCACGAAAACCCTCGGTCCCTCCGCCTTCACGCGTGGAGGTTATCGAGCGTCTCCTAAGGAAGGAAGGATATTCGTCGAAGACCACAGCAAGGATGTCAGGTTACCTAAGACTGTCGTCAGTGGCGGTATACTAAGCGAAGTGGCTACCTTTACAAAATGGTGCTCCTCGAAGAACATCAGGCAGTTAGTGGCCTCCATTCACGAGATAACAGACTTCCTGGTCTATCTTAGGGACGAAGTGGGCACGTCCATTCCAGCCATCAAAGGAGTCCGAGCGGCGTTGGGCCAAGTCTTCCTCCTAAAGGGCATCGACCTAGGTGCTTCCAGATAATCTCGATGCTCATCAAGAGCTTCGAACAGTCATGTTCCCCCCAGGCCACTAGAGTGCCCCAGTGGGATGTGGCTAGAGTGCTGAAGATGCTTTCGGAACCTCCCTTCGAGCCTCTCAAGGATATCCTAGACAAGGAGCTCACCCTCAAGACGGTCTTCCTGTTAGCCCTTGCTTCGGCGAAAAGAGTAAGCGAGATTCATGGGCTGTCTTACGAGGTCTCGCACTCGAAGGGGCGGCGAGAAGCTACCTTCGGTTTCATACCCACCTTCGTTGCCAAAACTCAGAACCCAGCTGTTCGGGACCCTTGGGTTGAGTGGTTCTCAGTGCTAGCAATCCCGCGGTCGGACAACCCGAGGGACTTGCTACTGTGCCCAGTCAGGGCAGTATGGAAGTACCTAGAGAGGACGTCCAGACTTCGCCCCAAGACCAAGAGTGTTAGTCTCCTCAAGACTGGTGAAGAAGCCTGTATCCAAGGATACGGTCTCCTTCTGGCTGAGACAGGTAATCATGAGAGCCTACGACAGTTCGGCGGTCTCCCCTCCGGGAAAGCCTAGACCCCATGACATTAGAGGCCTGAGTACTTAGTTGGCCTTCGAGAGGAACATGGCAGTGGGCCAGATCCTGAGAGCAGGTACGTGGTCAAGACAATCCACCTTTACGGCTCACTACCTAAAGGAATGTTCGAGAAAATCCTTGGACGGGTTCTCTCTTGGTCCCGTCATTTCTGCGCTCCAGAAGATTTAAGGTTTAGCCCCGGGGAAGCCGTGGGCAGTAAGTCCAAGAGACACAGGTTCCTTCCTTAGCTTTTTACCCCGATCACCTTCCCCTACATGACCCTTGATTCCTTCACCTTCCATGAGATACACTGTCAGTGAAAGAATACGTCTCCAAGCATTTTTACAGAGGCGAGTTACTTAGACACTAAGAGTTTTTTGCGTAGTTTTCCCTATTTCTCTTTTCTATTTTTGGGGTCAGCAGAACCTAGCCTCCTATCTAGGTTCCTCTTTTCTCTTCGTCGACGGTCTCTAGGTCTGGAAGGCCACTCCCACCTCCTAAAGTATGTCTCCTAAGAAAGTAGTTAGGGGTAAGTACTCCGTGTTGGAACAAATCACAAATTTTAAGTAATTTGTATTTTTCTTAACAGTACTTACCTCGAACTACTTTCGGGTTATGGCCCGCCCATCCTGCCCCGAGTGCCTTACAGGACTTCGTAGAAACCTTTCTATCTAAAACTTACTGGAGGTCGAGACCTGAGCGAGCACGCTCTCTGACCCCGGGTCACCTCATGGCGTGTATCACTCCGCCAGAGGTTCCCCCTCATAGAAAACGGAGGTGGGGGTAAACTACACAAAATTCTGGTCGGGGAAGGAGATCCCAGATACTCCTAAGAAAGTAGTTCGAGGTAAGTACTGTTAGGAAAAATACAAATTACCTAAAATTTGTGATATTTGGTAACAACCTTCAAAGGTTGATATACCTCCCAATGATTAATCTATGATGGGTATTCAAAGATTCATGTTTTCTATAAAGTCCCCCTAATCCCTAGTTGGATAAAGTTATCATCTAGGCTTGTAGAAGGAGTCGCCTAATGGATGTCCCATACATAACTCATTCTTGAGATTTGTATTTGAATTAATGGGTACATTGATTTAGGTAAAAATGTCCTTGCAAGGATGGAATTACTATTGCAACCAGCAATCATAAATATCATCATTACACCTATGTAATGCCACAGCCTTGACTAACTAGAGGTTTTAATTTAAGTTATTGAAAATTATTAATCAATAGCAGTGTGTGTTCTTGCGTTGGAGGTTTGAAGCCATATTCTTTTTACCAAGTTCCATGGTATTTGTGTTAAATTGCATAAATGCCAATGTCTGCCACTTTGACGTCAACATCAAGAAAAGAGGCATGAATACCTAAATACACTGTGTATATTTCATGGAGATAACTTTTTTTTTTTTTATTGCATATCTAGAGGTGACTAATGTCACTGGCAGATTTCCTTCAGTATCGGTCTCTTCACCTTCAAAATATTTCCCTGGCAGTTGTATGGCCTCATGGGTTGCATTACTGGGCTATGCAGCCTAATTATATAAATACATCCATCCAAGAATTTCAAGTGTATCATATTTTTACGGTTTTTCCCATTTCATTTTACAAGGGCCAAACCTCACCTCTTTACTGAAGTCTGTAACTAATCTTAGTTTGGGTTGGGGGGGGGGGGGGGTGCAGTGTGTTTTTTTTTTTTTTTTATCTCAAAAGGTTTCTGCATTCATTAATTTTTTAAATATTCCTCCCATCCTAGTCTTAAACTATGACAAAATTTCCATTTCCACCATTGGTCTGTTTGATGTATGAGAGAACTTAAGTGACTTTATTTCTGCCTCCTTCTGTCTTGTTTTTAATCATTGGGGGTTTAGTTTCTCTTGCAACACAATTCCATTTGGCTTTGCTACAGCCATTTTTTCTTTTCACTTTTCTAGGCCAATTTGTCATCATTCTTTATTCTAATGAGCTTTCCTCGTTAATTTTCCTATTAATCTCTTCCTGCACATAAACTTTAACATTACAGTATACTTGAGTATGAGTTAGACAAGTTCCTGGATATCCTGCAAAATGAGCCAAGATTCAGTGTTACAGACGGAATTTCAGTTATGACACCATGTAATTCAGTTAAGTTAAAACCAACATAATTTCTTTTAATATCTAAAGAAATATTTTGCTCTGCAGGAGAGTGCCTTTTAGGCAGGAGAGGGCCTTTTTTTTTATTGGGAAAGATTCCCTGATGCCCAGATGTGTGAAGGTTACATCTATGGATTTGAGACATACAGTGGCAATCAGGCTTTCTGAACATCCAGCTATGTAACAAGGCTACATATAGTAGATGCAGGGCAAGGAGCCTTCTGGCTAAATTACATTTAATTATTTTCTTGCAGGAATTACATAAATACAAAGTATATTGTACAATTACACATACATTTTAAGTAAAGTTAGGGCTAAGGCATGGTAGCCTACGTATCATATTTGTAGAACGGAACATTTATGGCTTTCCGTGCCATAATGGAATCATTTCATTCCTATATTTTATACTATATTTGTATTTGCAATATTTTTATAAATTTTATAGTTTGTTTTTGTTGATTTTATTTGTGTAGTATTTCTAAATTTTTGTAAGATATCTGAATGAATTTTTATTCTTGCGCAAATGAAGATACAGATCTTTAACAGCAAAATGATGCATGTACACTTTTGCAGTCTTTAAACAAAGTGTGGCTCCTTTGCTCAACTCTTACAGTATTATGCTGGAAAATATGCCCAGGTGATAATTCCTTCAATCGCTTTCATAGCGCTTCAGGAACATGGTACAATATACAGTACATTTAATATTAAGGTTCTTGTAGGAATGTGGAGCATTGTTGGTGTTGAAGAAATAGAACAAAGGTGAATTAATTGTATAAATAAGCTTGCAGTGATAGTGGAAACGACCAAATTGCTTCCTTTCCTTTATGGAAATAATGTATATCATAGTCTTTCAAAAAACCTGTTGAGAGAAAGAAGGCAGGTAGATAAAGGCATCTGAAATCAGATTACAGATAAAAATCTAGTTTATGTAATTCTATTTTGGTCGTAGACTTTCAGATTTAACAAAGAAATTTCTGCATTTCAAGATCTAGGGATCAACTGTTTCATTAAGACCAAATACTGAATAGTAATTCAAAAAGAAGTTACGGAGATCAGCAAACAAATACTGTATCATAGAACCCTCTTCTTGATCAATTTTTTTTAAACTTTTCACATTTTCTTACACAAGGAAAACCTTTTTGATTTAGTACAGTATGTGAAATTTTCACATGCATCAGTTGTTACATAAGCTATTGCAATTAAAATGCTTGGTATTTTCACATGCATCAGTTGTTACATAAGCTATAGTTTTGGAAGCATTTTTCCTATTTTGATGTATATTTATACCTTTGAACCCTATAAAGATGAAAAAGAGTACTTTTTTATAAAACTTTTAGAATATTTATTCATTGTACTAAACAAAATTGGGGGATTGTATGATATAAAGTTTACATTTTATTATTTAGATATATGAGATACTTCAAGGTTTGAGCAAAAACTGTATTTCAAGATCAGTTCTAGCAGTTTGATACAGCAATCTTTACACTAGCATGACAAAAATGAAAATTATCAGTTTTAGGAACTAGCAGTTAAAGAAAACTAACACTAATCAAAACAACATTGTTGGTTTCATATCACTGAAAGGCATTATATTAAAAAAATCAAAATTATGAAGATTTGAGATTTTTACAGTCTTAAGAAACACTAGTGAAAGGAAGGCAAAATAGACCACGCTGATGGTCGAAGCATTTACAGTATGTATTCCCTTATGGTAAAATGAGTAAAAAATTAGATAAGTTAGTTACTTTTTAAGAAAACTACAAACTGCCATCAGGTTTAAGTTTAAATGTTTACTGGCGAAGTTTATTCCATTTAATTTATTTTTCAGATACTGAGACCAGACACTGGACTTCAGGAGCAGCCCAAAATACCAGAAACACTTGGAGATCACTTTATACAAGATACAATATGGAGGTTGTGCGGGCATGGTTTGGTCGTGCTGGTGTAGGAGCCTGGAGGTCACGGAAGCAGGTGGTGTGGGCAGCTTGTGTGTTAGTCACTGTAGGGGTTGTTTATTTACAGTATGCACCAGGTGAGCCAGTAGATCATCCAAATGCACCCAGACATCGTGCACTTAACACTTTGTATTCATCTCATGAAAGGGATAGCCAGAGTCCATCACGTGACACTGGTGTACATATACAGCATGTAAAGTTTGTAACAGGAGAAGAAGTTCGTCATCCAGGTGCTTGGTCTAATCATGTTGATGGACAAGACACTCAAAATGGCATACAAAAAGAATGGAATCAAAATGAAAATGTTATTAGGTTTGAAACTATTCCTCCTGATCCAAATGCTATGCAACATCGCCGAGCAGTTGAAGTTTTGCAGCAGCGTGTTGCTGAGCGAAAGGCACAAGAGCAGCAGCAGCAGCAACATCATGATATACATGAACCTGCTGGTGCTGTGGTGATAAATCAGGATCTTCAAGCACCGGGAGGATGGGGTGGAGTACAGTATAGATACAATCCATATGGAGAACCAGTCTATGGTCGCACAGATAGACCTAACTATATACCCACTCATCGACTTGTTCATTTTGACCTGAAGGGTGCACCACCTAAAATGTCTGCACTCCTACAGTTATTGCCATGGTTGGCAGCACAGGGTGCCACTGCTGTTTTACTGGAATATGAAGACATGTTTCCTTTCAAAGGTCGTTTGGCACCTCTTGCAGCAAAGAACCATTATTCCAGGAAACAGATAACTACCTTGGTAACTGCTTGCAAAAATAATGGTCTGGAAGTAATTCCTCTGGTTCAGACTTTTGGCCATCTGGAATTTGCTCTGAAGCACGAGAAGTTCTCACATTTACGTGAGGTACCAGAGTTTCCTCAAGCATTATGCCCCTCTCTAAATGAGTCCTTGTGGCTTGTTAACTCTATCATTGATCAAGTGATGGCATTGCACCCTGGAATCCGCTACTTGCACATTGGATGTGATGAAGTTTATCACATGGGTGAATGTGAAAAGTGCCGTCTTGTCCTAAGAGAGACATTATTCTTACATCATGTAGAAGTGGTTTCACGGTATGTGCGCAGAAAATATAATGTAGTACCTCTTGTTTGGGATGATATGTTGCGTCACATTTCAGAAACTGCAATGCAAGAAGCCCATATGGGAGAACTTGTCGAGCCTATGGTATGGGTATATGCTGAAGATGTTTACAGGTTTGTACAGCCATCTGTTTGGACTAAGTATGGTCAGATATTTCCACGAATTTGGGCAGCTTCTGCATTCAAAGGTGCATTTGGTGAACAACTTACAGTACCTAATGTTCGAAGACATTTAGACAATAATCTCAATTGGCTAGATGTAATGGCCAGTGAAACTGTAAAGTTCACAGGTGGTTTCAGGGGCATCGTTTTAACTGGATGGCAGCGATATGATCATTTTGCAGTTTTATGCGAGCTGTTGCCAGCAGCCTTGCCATCACTTGCAGTAAATCTTATTGCAACCTCTCATGGTTATTTTAACTCCTCATTACAGGGGCAGTTATATCAAGCTCTGAATTGCATGCAGACTCCAAAATATCAAACATGGATTAATTTAGATACAGATCCATATTTATGGGATAAATTTTCATGGTGCTTCTTCCCAGGTGCCCAAGTATTCAAAGTAACAACTAGGTTGGATGCTACAAAGAGAGATGTAGATTCTTACATTGAACGCGTAACAAGGAGTCGTGGATGGATCACAGATTACAATCGTCGACATAATTATTCTTCGCCGATGCGCGTAGATGAAGACCTAGAAGAGTTACCAACACGCTTACATTCTGTTACTTTACTTCTAAAAACTGCAAGAGAAGCATTGAGTGAATGGTTTGATGATTGGACAGTAGGGGAGTGGCTTGAACAGCATGTTTGGCCATTACTGAAGAACCTCAATACTATTCAACGCGAGTCTGAGAGCATGAAGGCTGTGAGGTACTGGCCTGCACGGCCATTGCCACTCTTACCAGAGCTTGCTTCGTATGGAGTCTCCCAACCAACTCCCAGTAGTTTAAGAAGTACAGGAGATGAGGATGCTGGTGGTGGTGGTGGAACTTAACGAGGGTTTAATGTATTATAGAGTTCTGAATTGGCTTAGGGAGACCCTTTACCCTTCATACTGAAGGATGCTGGTCTTCTGTGCATGGTGAAAGAGACATGCAGATTGTGAAAACAAAAGTATTTATGAGTCTCAGGTGAGTATCATCTGAATATTTTATATGAAAAATGTCCTAAATATTGAATGTGTGTTTGTAGTAACCTTTATTGTATACAGTGCAGTATTGTAAATGTGACATAAGGATGTAAAACTGCTGCCACCCTAACAATATGAATGAAACTATCAATTCTTCATTTTTAACACCTTTTGAATAATATACAGTATCGTCATCTTAGTCTAGCTCTGAAGATTTTAACTGCAGCATAATTTAGTAAGAATAATTAAAGTTCCTATTGTAAGTCAATATTTATGCTTTAATGATACAAAGTTTACACACATGCAATCCCTTTTCTTCCCTGTATGCATGGATGTATGTAAGCCTTTTCAAGTGCATCTGTGTGCATGTAATGTATGATAGTATTTACTGAGTTTGTATCATTTTATGTTGTGAGGGTAGCAGCTTAATGATAATGAGCAATGTTAGGGATGTTTCCAGGATATAGACTTATAAGTTATATTAACAGTTGACTTATAAAAGCCGGAAATCATTATAAGAGGATTAATGTAGTACGAGATTATTTAAATCGCACCAATGAAAATAGAATTATATAAAATTAAAACAATTTATTAGTTATACTAAAGCCTTCACATACTCATCTAAGTCCTGAAATTTCCAGGATTTTTGGAAATACTGTACTATTCATAGGCGTTTTAGAAGTATGCTCTGTTTTTAGTTTTCAATAACAAACTACCATGTGTAGTTTTACTTGAATGATTTCTCCACCATTTTGGTTATTTGAAGTATATAACAAGAAGTGACATTTTGCTGTGAAGGGGATCATAAATTTGATAATGCAATGTACTCTAAATATTTTTGTACGGAGCTGCAATGAGTTTTATATATTACTGCGCCAAGCAAATGCCTTAGTTCTGGATGCATCTCTAATGTAGCACAAGCTCAAAAATGGCAATCATTGAAAAATTACCAAGAAAAATATCTATCAGAAGTCATTCCCATTCATTTTCCCTGTTGACCAAAGTGTATAGCAATAGTGCAGACTTTTCATCTTTTTTCCATCGTGTGTAGATGACTTTAATGTTTTGGTTTGTTTGAAAATGTACATAGTTGATGGGATTCATTTGAAGTCTGTGACATAATTATTATAATTATCCTGCAGCAGGATGCCATATTGTCGTGTGTGTGAATGTGCTGTTCCCCAATTGTTTGGGTTCACGCATTCATCGGGGATGTCATTGCAGGGCAATCTAGATTGTCTAGTCTGGCCCTGTCAATGTTTACTTGATGTTAATTGTGTTCCAGCATTAGAATGATTTTTCAAATGCTACAGCTAGCATGGAAAGAGGATTCATTAACCTCCTTCAAGCTATCTGATTGCTAGGGCATTCCTGTCAAATGGCTCATAGTGACACGCAATTGTTTAAATTTTTTTGCCATATATAGACTGTGAATATATAAATGTAGGATTGTGAAAATTTAAATTTCACAGTCCGTTGTCATTTTTTTTGCATTTATATTGAAAAGGAAAACAGTGATACATAAATATATTGATTTTTTTTAACATCTTTTAATTATGATGAAAAGGTTAAAGCATATTTTTTTTTTGCTTTGTGTTATTGGTAGATTTAATAGGAATATTTCTAGTTTTTGTCTTTGAGGTTTTATTTAACAGGAAGAGCCCTGAAAGTAAGTTTCTCAGATACGATATTTGTAAAACGAGAAGTTCTCTTTTTACATCATGTATAAATAATTCGTATATTGTAATAGTTTATCAGTATGTGCCTAGTTGTTTCCCTAAAGTAGGTTGTTCCTACTACATATCCCAGTTTTTTAAAATTTTATTTTCCCAAACTCATCATGGCAGTGAACTTTTGGCTGAAGGCGAATTGGCCTCTTGTTAAAATGAGTTTTGAGAAATCTTTGAACTTGGACTTCAGCCCTATTTAATTGAGTACAGTACCAATTTTGTAGTGAACGACTTGTGTGATCCTATGGCATAATTGATGCTAACAATGAAGTAAATGTGCTGAAGGTTTAAAAAAATGCATTTACTACTATGTATGATTATTTTTGGTTTACAAATTTCTCAATATTATGTTGCAGTTGGAAGTAGTAATGGTTTGCTAAATTTTAATTTGTCTAAATTTAGTATAATTAAATTCTTATCTCTTGGTATTCCAATATAATTTTAAAATAAACTTTCAAACTTTAAGATCAAATGCATCTGTTTCATATTTGTATTATGGAGATATACTGTCATAGACATCTATCTAGATTGGGGATACTAGTATATTAATTGGACTATTAAGACATAATCCACATATCATATTAGTGTACAAGTTACTGCCTCTTTTAATGTTGTGAATGTAACTTGAAATAATCAAATCATTGTAAATATATATTGTAAAAATGAGGGTACATTTAAAAGGGAAGATATATATATATATAAATATTGATGACTAATAAAGGAACTGTTTGCTTGCAGAATTGTAAATACTGTATCACAAAATTGGGTTTTATCTGTAATATTCATGACAGGAATTTTTTTCACAAATAAAGAAAGACTTATTTTAAAGCATGCATTACTCGATTGAATGTGCTAAATTGCATTGCTTCTTACCGAGTTCAGTAATTGATATAAGAAATGAGAGAATTTACTTAGCTTGTTAAATCAGTTTTTTGGAGACAAGCTATGCTAGTCATATTCAACTGTGAAATTTTTTAATTGCCAGAGTTCATATATCTACTATATACACTGTCAAGCCGACTGAATGTGTGATGCGTGTTCACTAAATATATGGGAAATAGCACAGTGGCGTTTGCATCGGCATATTTTAATGCAGTGCAGTATAATGCTGTTATATAATCTACAAAATGTATGAATTTTCCAAGTTTTGATACATGTCACATTATTGTGAATCTTGGAACTCATTAGAACTAATGAAATTACAGAAATGTCCAGTGAACAAGCAAAATTAAGTAATTTATAAAACTTGCTGCATAACTTTATAAACAAAAAAAATAATTAATGTGATTGCTATTTACCTTTGTTGGAGGCTAGGAATGTCCTTGAAATAATCTCGAGGCAAATCATGATGTGGTAGAAAAAGCTAGTATTAGTTTTAACACTAAATAAAGAGTAGGATTTTAATAGTTTATTTACTACATATTGTACAGAGTATGATTGTCATTTTTAATTTCTTGTCTTGTCACATTATAGTTGCGTTTTGAAGCCACTTTTTTTTCCCTAGTAAAGTTGTTTGGCACTGTGATATTACCTTTTATTTTTTGTGTGGTATTTAATTTAAGCTTTTTATAGTTTTGTCAGCCAGAGCAAGATGTAGAAGAGCATGGAAAAAAATAAAAATATTTTTTTTTTGTGAATTTACAAAGGTCTTCCAGGAACAGTAAAAAGATTCAAAAGGCTGTACTGGAACTCAAATGTTCAAGAATTTCTTATAGAAAATTCTATAACATTATATATTATACCCACCTTGTCTCGTATTTATCTTGTTTTTGCTTTATTTCTGGAACACTACAGTCAATGATTCTTTGATTACCAAACTATTAAATAGATTGCTAACCATGTTTACTTGCACATTTATGCTAACTCTTAACTTGCCTGTTTGCCAAATCGGAACATATATTTTTGTATTATTTATATTTTCATATGTGGCATGAAAGCATTATGATTTGTCTGATTTCAGGATACATTATTTTTTGTTTCATGATCTGTACAGCCTTCCTCACTGTAAATAAAGTAAATACAGTATAGTACTAGTTTCATTTTTCTTTTCAGAATTTGTGGTTGGAGAACAAGAAACCAAATAAATGTACAGTAGGCCAAAACATACAAACTATATGGCAAGGAATCCATTATAACTATGTTGTCCGATTCGTCAGCTCTCCCCTTTCCCCCAATTTACTGCCGAGCGAGTCAATTGTCCTTTCCCAAGGGACCAGCAAAGGACATCCCACTTCCGACAGTAGTACAGACCACGTTAGAGAAAGAAACTCCATGTTGTCATTGACTCTTTTCTTGTAGAGAATTGGAGGCTGGAGACTAGTCATAAACCTCTTGGCCTTAAGTGAGTTACCCTTCAAAAAACATTCAAGATGAAGACTGCAGCAATGGTCAGACAGGCGATTTGACCAGGGGACCTCATGATCACAGTGGACCTGACAGAGGAGTTCTTCCAGATCCTGAGCCATCCAGTTTTAAGTAAATTATTAAGTTTACAGTTTTCAGCTGCACAAGTTATAACTGTTTCGAGTGGGGATTTTTGGCATGTCGACAGCGTCACAAGTGTTAACAAGTCTTTGTTCAAGTTTCGCATGGGCTCACGAAAAATGGAATCCAGCTACAGTACTCAGTTATCTGAAAAAAATGGCAGACACTGTGAAAAAACCCTTCTACATCAGGATATGCGGCTCGAGTTTTGCCAAGATCTGGGGGTCATGGAATATCTCGGTCATCACTGCAGCCCAAACCTGGTATGTCTGGGAATGCATATAAACACCGGATGAGGCAAGATTTTTCCATCTCTTGAATAGAATTGAATGGTTCAAAGAAGTGGCTTGACCTTTTCTCCTGTGGAGCTCTCTTGCCAGCCCAACGGTGGCAACATCTGTTGGGACATCTAGCATCACTCCTTGGATCACTTAGTCATCAATGGTCGTCCCTGCATTTGTCACTCGAGTGGCAACTGAAGACCCTAAGATCTCAGTGCAGGGATCCTGCAAAAGAGTGCATTTCAGTGGGATCAGAGCAGAAAGGAAGACTTGAGTTGTTGTATACAAGAACTCATCCATCTCGAAGGGATAGATGTTTCTCAACCCTAAACCCCTATGGTTTGATGCTCTAAATGGACACAGCAAAAGGGTGGGATGAAAACCCTTCTACATCGAGACATGCTTCTCAAGTTTTTCCAAGACCTGGGGGTCATGGTAAATCTTGGTCATCCCCAAAACCTAGTATATCTTGGAATGCATATAACCACCAGATGAGGCGACATTTTTCTATCTCGTGCGTAGAATTGAACAGTTCAAGGAAGTGCCTCGACCTTTTCTCCCGCGGAGCTCTCTGCCAGCCCAACGGTGGCAACATCTGTTGGGACACCTAGCATCACTCCTTGGATCACTTAGTCATCAATGGTCATCTCTGTATTCAGTCACTTGAGTGACAACTGAAGACCGAAGATCCCAGTTCAGGGAGCCTGCGAAAGATTGCATTCCGGTAGGATCAGAGCAGAAAGGAAGCCTCAAGTTGTTGGATATGACTTCAACCTCCTCTAAGGGGTAGATATTCCTAAATCCCCCACCCCCATGGTTTGCTGCTCTAAATGTATTCATCAAAAGAAGGGTGGGGGCTCACCTGCAACAGCACATCCAATTCCAATCGATGCCACAAAGCTCCTAGAGTTGAAAACAGCCTTTCTATCCCTTCAACATTTCCAACAGCTCCTTTCAGGTCACTCAGTTAAGTGTGATTGAGCGACATGATGACCTTAGTGGCATACTGTACTTTAAAAAGCAAGCAAGCAAGTACCTTCTCACATTAATTCTGCCATCTGGCTGTCGAGATTCTTAGATGGACAGTGAGCCCAATTCATTCAATGCAAAAAGAATCCTAGCAGACAATCTGAGCAGGAAAAGACATAGTTTATTCCAAATGATATTTGGATCCTCCGATAGCAATCAAATTCCTGAACTTGTGGGGTCGCCTCTGATAGACCTATTACGATGCGTCTATCACAAACTGCAGATATACTGTTTTCCAGTAGCAGATCTGCGGGTATTGTTCCCGGATGCATTCCAACTTCTTTGGTACAACCTATTCATCTGCTCGTTCCCCGCATTCTACCTTAACCGGAGACACTTTTTGTAGGAGATAATCTAACAATGCATCAATGACACTAATAGCTCCACTATGGCAGCATGCAGTGGTTCCCGGACTTTCTGCTGCTGCTGACTGTAGTTTTGAGGGAGTTGCTCATCTTAAATGACAGTCTACATCAACCACACGAACAGATACATTACAAGAAAGTGGCTTCCCTAAGACTTCATGCCTGGAGGTTATCCAGCATCTCCTCACTCTTGAGAGGGTTTTTGCAATCAGTGGATGTTAAGATACCTCACGAGATCCTCCATCGCAGTCTATTAAGCAAAAAGGTACATCTCCACAAGGATATTGCTCGGCCTTGAAGCCAGATCTCTAGACTGAAAGGGGTTCATATTTCCCCTATGGGTGAATTATCTACACTTCCATAGAGCTTAGTTAGCAAGTCATAACAGGTGGCTGCTCTAAAATAGCATCATCAGAATGAGACTTAACTTTTCATGAAAGTAAGGGAGCACCAGAACATTCCAGCATAAAAGGTGTTGCAAACGGAATAAACCATACAAATAACCCTCTAATATAAAGTACAGCATATGCAAAGAAGCAAGTCATCAGATGATAAACAAGTGGAGGGTGTTCAGAGCCAAAGGCATATAAGTTACAGGTACACACCAGGTGTGAGGAGGTAATAGCCTTGTCACACTTGCATACAAAGTCACAACTAGATGACAAAAGTAAGGAATGAGATTGAACACTGCCATACACATCACCAGGTATACGTGTGAACAACTTAGATGGGGCTGTGTCATACGAACGAACCGAGGAAGAATCATAACTAGACAGTACAAGTGAGCCCTGTGCACTTATGCTGATTTAAAATGTAAAGTCCCAGATCTCCGATCGCCTATAGGAGACTGGAAAGGTTAGCACAACCACTGTCATAAGAGAAGTTATAAGTTCTTGAAGAAGGCCTAGACAAGAGGAACAAAGTTAAAAAAAACTTTCCATAACTACTGAAGTCATGAGAAAGGTAAGAATCTTGTGAAGATTGGCTACCTGAAGAGAATAAGCACCTTACTGAACTGCTTGAAATGTAGTTGTGCCTTGGTTTTAGGAGAGGAACTATGCACAATCGGGTTTCTAGTGGAAGAAAAGTCTCTAACCTGCAAGATGGAGAATTGCATGAGCAATTTAAAGTATTGGTGGCCTTTGAAGAACTACCAGGCATGAGCATGGGTAATCTACAAGATATGACAAGGAAAACTTCATTCACTGCAACATCAGTATCTTAGGAAGAGGGATATCATTCACAAGTGGTCTAGTGACTGGCAGGAAAACTATTTCTGTACTTGGTACCACAAATTAGAGAATCCAGGCAGGGCCTGTAAAAAAGCAAGTCACTAGTGATTGATTATCACAGACCACAGGATGTAAAGATGAGAGTCGCTTCAAGTACAGTAGCTTCCTCATATTGTGCATTACTAAAAACCACCACTTTAGGAATAGGATCACTCTTGGAGGCTATAATTCTCGGCATCCAGAGAGAGCTGTGCTAGGTCTTCAAGGAAATCTTTCAAAAGCATACATCAACATTACTCATCTGTTTATGATATATTAAATATAAAGATAGTTCAACAAATTCACAGCCTTCTTGGAAGGTTCAGAACAAGATTAAGACGACTTGGACAATATGGTTACGGAAGGGGACAAAGACTTAGGCTTAGAAGGTGATGGCCATACCCCATGCATCCAGTATAACCAACGCACATCAACTTGGGTGTACATACCTAATACCTGGAAGCACTAAACATAAAATAGAGGCCTTTCGTACTATTAGAATAAAATCAGACAATGCATAAAACACTAAAAAATATTACATGAAAAACTTGCGAGTGAATTTTATTTTTCCAAACTATACTACCCTTCGCTCTTCACTATAGATATACATTTCAGAGAGCTGGATTTAGCCATAAAAACTTTCATGGGTGTCAACAATCATCAGCTAGTTAGATTACAGGTAGGACTTCTGGGGGAAGGTGATGACAGGACAAGCATGTGCGAAGAATATTCCAAATTTGTCATTTGTTCCTTCACAAATACAAACTTTCAAAAATATTTTTACTATGGAGACTCCCCTCTAGGTGGGTGTTAGTCCAAAATTAAATTAGCTGGACATATTGTCCAAGGATACAGATCTGAGCTTGGTAGAGCGTAAGAAAGGTTGACACCTCATGAGCCCTCGACCTGTCAATGGTAAAAAGTTGATGGACTGAGTAACCATGGTAAGCTGAAATGCTCACTGTAACTTGACCAGGTAACTATGGAGAGAGAAGACAAACACTCCTACCAACACTTAGACATTGCTTAACTCTCCCTCACATGAAAATTTGGACAACAAAATATACACCACATATTTCAAACCACAAAACTAATATGGTGCTTACCTACAGTAAGGAGGAGCTCAGCTTGCAGGGCCTGTGGATCCTGTGCCCCAAGAGAGGGGAAGATGAAGGAAAAGGCCAGTCAAACATTCCTTCATCCCATTCTAAAACCATGTAAGTTCTGTCCTTGGCCGAATGCTACTAGTCCTGCAGGGGAACTAAGATTCTTATGAGTTACATTATGCACATTTAATAATGGGTGGTGAAGGTGGTTTATCTTCACCACACACCTGCTTAGAGAACCTGCACCGCAGAGAAGTTTCTCTTGAACAATAGCGACTTATTTAAGCCCATTCTACCCTGTCAAGCAAGGTGGATATTGAGAGTGGTCAATTACCTCCCGAATCCAAGAAGAAACACTGTTCTTGGTGATAATCCTTTTGACCCTGCCCATACTCACAATCAAACTTTTGATACGAGGGCGAGATCTCTTTGTACGCTTGAGAGAGCACCTAAACTCTTTCAAAAGACATTGTAAACAGTTGGTCAAGATCATCAATTAGTTCCCGAAGACTCGAAATCTAGAACAGCCTAAACGAGGAGACTGCTATTACAGCCGGATTCCGAGTCTTGGTAATAAACTCTGGGACGAAAACAAGTGTTACTTACCACCATCCCCTTGAATGGTCAGTCATGGGAGAAACCATCCAACTCGGTAACCCTCTTCGGAAAGGTAAATGTGAGAAGGAAAACAGACTTGGGATGCTTGAATTGACAGTTCATAAGGAGCTCGTTTCAGGGAACACAGTACTTTTAACTACATTCCAAAGTGATTGTCTCTCTTCCAACTGAGGGCAGGTAAGCTCGAATCTCGGTACGAGCATAGACAATTCCATTGAAAAGGAAATATCAACTCCTTTCAGTCTAAAGACTATGCTGAACGCTGAACAATTTTTCAAGGCTGAAGGTACAACAAAAACTCAGCCATCAGGGACATAGTACAGTGGCGCCGAGTGGAGAGAGACCACAAAAGACTCTCGACATCGTCTGGTAGACAGCAATAGCCAACTTCCTGAGGTATCCAGGCATTTATTTCACCAGTGCGTGTGAAGACCCTCTCTGCGAGATGCTGGATAACCTCCAGGCATGAAGTCGTAGGGATTCATCTATTTTGTGAAAGATCCCTGCTGATTGTCGATTTAGATTATGCAGGGTTGTCGGGTGTCAGCTCCCTTGGAACTTCTCCCAGCAAAAGTAATAGGTCTAAGTACTATTCTGCTTGCTGTCACAGAGGTGCTATTAGAGTCATCATAGGTTGTAGGATGGCCTCGTCTTGTTGCGGAGTTTACTTCCAATGCAGGAATTTCAGTAGATGGCAAAGCTGCCGTAAAAATGTACCTGTAGATTATCTACATGGCACTGCCTATCGGAATTGGACCATAGCCTAGAGAGTAGCTTTAACAGGTGAGGCCGCCAACCTTCTTTTGATGCATCCGTGAAAACCATCAAATCTTGGGGAGGAGAGAGATGTACCCCTTTCAGTCTGAATCTAGGTCCCACCAACTCATCTCTTTTACTCTCCCCCTACCCCAACTGGAGGTTTCCTGTTTTTATACCAGAAGGTCTTCAGCTGCCACTGGAGACATCGAATGTGAAGGCAACCATTGGGGATCAGCCATTCCAAAGAAGTCACATACCCTGACAGGCATTGCAACAGGTAAGCTTGTGACAAGACTCAGGAGAGAAAGGGACGGGACGCTTCCTCCAATCTCTCAATTCTACTTTGGGAAGAAAAAACTTTTCCTGATTGGGTGCTTATCTGCATTCCCAGATATACCAGGTTATGAGACGGGTGCAGTGAGGCCTTCTCGAAATTCATCAGGACCTGTAGGTAAGGGCAAAACTTGAGAAGCCTGTCTCAGTGTATGAGAAGGGTCTCCACCGAGTCTGCCAGAACCAACCAGTCATCTCGATACTGCAGGAGATGAATACCATTGGCATGGGCTCAGGTTGAACACTCTTGTGAACACCTAGAGGAGCTGTTGACAGGCCGAAGCACAGCTATTGAAACTGGTATATCTTTTAATAAAGACCAAATCTTAGCTGATACTCAGATGATGGATCGATCGGGATCTGAAAGTATGAGTTTTTTAAATCCAGTGAGACCATGAAGTTCCACAGTCTGACAGCCTGTCTGACTGTGTCTGCGGTCTCCACCTTGAATGAAGTCTAGCGAACAAAATAAGTCCCAACTTGTCTCCAGCCTCCAGAAGACTTCCCTACAAGAAAGAGTTTACTGGAGGTCCTGTCAACACTCTTGGAGAGTGACCTTTTCTTGCATGATCTGGACTTTGACCCAAAGGGCGAGATCCTTCTCGCGAATGTAAATTACCTCATTGGATGAATTATCAGACCTGGACCATCTCTACCTCCTACGACTCGGGCATTCCCCCACCAGTGGTAGTACGGGAGGAATGGCCCCTAGCGGTAGTGTCCACGTTTCCCAGACTTGACTCGCCTCCCCATCCACATCCACAAGTGTTCTTACCGAGAAAGGGCTGCATGGGATTAGAATATTTCTTAGCGCTGGACTGCCTAGCTGCTTTGTAAATCATCGTGAGCCTGTCTGCGCAAAGATGACAATTTTGGCGCAGTTAGGGCCGAAGAAGAGCGACGAGATGTTACTTCTCTATGAAGAAAGAAGTCCTGACTCGCCTTCCCCTATCACTCCGCATCTGTAATGAATGAGGAAGACCCAGCAACTGAGGTATTACCAAGATGAAGAGCTTCTCTCTTCAGCACATGCCTCTGGAATCTAGACAGGATGATGTCATGCCTTTTCAAGATCCAGTTAGCCCAGTGGTTGACTGCACTGTGTGCTAAAAACTTCATGACTAGCCTCGGAAAGCAGGACATTGTTGTTAAACACTTTATGTTTACCTCATTCTCAGTAAGATAGCCAATGGAACCAGACCAGTAATCTATCCTTGAAGAGGGTTGCAGGGTGGGGTTTGCAATCCTCTCCACATTAGCAGCATCTGTTGCACCACCATCTTGTCAACAGTCCTTTGCCAAGGCTGACGCTGCCAGATCTAACGGCAGGGGCGAAGCATCGTCATAGAGTGCATTGTAGTACTTCCTCTGCCAGACAAAAGGCAGAGAAAGTATACAAGAAGAGTTGCTTGCCCTCAGAGTCTTTCTTACCCAATATCTAGTAAATGACTTTTTTAATGGATCCTAACACCATCTTAGAAAAAAAGGACATTTTTAATTTCTTAGTCGGTCAAATAGGAATCAACCGAAGAGGGACGATACATCTGCACTTGACCATAGCCAAAACAAAAGTGAAGGCTGCTCACTAAGGGAGTGTATGAGTGGAGAGGTTGCTCTAAGCCCCCTCTAACTAGCAGAGGATTGTTGACATCTTGTGCTGAAACATATATCCTTAGTAAAAAATCACAACTTTTAAGTAATTTGTATTTTTCCTAACAATACTTACCTCGAACTACTTTCTTAGGAGTATCTGGGATCTCCTCCCAACCGACCAGAGTTTTGTGTAGTTAACCCTAGTCCCGTTTTCTATGAGGGGTAACCTCAGGTGGAGTGGAACATGCCCTGAGGCTATCCCCCAGGTCACAGAGCATGCTTGCTCAGGTCTCGATCTCCAGTAAGTTCTTGATAGCTTAGGTATCTATGAAGTCCAGCAAGGCACTCGGGGTAGGATGGGCGGGCCATTACCCGAAAGTAGTTCGAGGTAAGTATTGTTAGGAAAAATACAAATTACTTAAAATTTGTGATTTGTTCCAAAACAGAATACTTACCTCGAACTACTTTCTTAGGAGACTTATACCTTAGGAGGTGAGAGTGTCCTTCAGGACCTAGAGACCGTGACGAGAATAGAAGAGGAACCTAGGTAGGAGATTAGGTTCTGCTGACCTCAAAGAAAACACGAGAAAAAAGGGAAAACTACGCAAAAAACCATCTTAGTGTCTATGTAACTCACTTCTGCAAGAATCCTAGGAGACATGTCCTTCCAATGATAGTGTATCCCATGGCAGTTTCAGGGGGCTACCCGAGCCATTTCTGGTAAGGGAATAGGGGAAGGAGGAACAAGGGGGCTCAGGAAGGAACCTGTGTCTCTTGGACTCGCTACCCGCAGTACCACTGGGGCTACACCCTTAAACCATTTGGAGCGCGGAAATGACGGGACCGCGCGAAAACCCGCCCAGGGACTTTCTCGAGTAGTCCTTCAAGCAGTGAGCCGTAAAGGTCGACTGGTTAGACCAAGTACCTGCCCGCAGTCTTTGGCCCACTGCCATGTTCTTCTCAAATGCCAAAGAAGCATTTAGACTCCTAATGCTGTGGGGTCTGGGCTTTCCTGGAAAGGGGACCCCTGCACTACTGTAGGGCCTGACGATCACTTGCCTTATCCAGAAGAAGAAAGTGTACTTGGAGACTGGCTCCTTCACAGTCCCGAGGAAAATGAACAGACTCTTGATCTCGGGATGAAGTCTAGCTGTCCTTTCTAAATACTGCCATACTGCAAGTCCCACGGGTTGTCCGAGCGAGGGATAGCTGGCACTGGGAACAATTCCATTTTGGGGTCCCCAACAACTGGATTCTGAGTCTTGGCTACGAAGGAGGGTAAGAATCTGAAATTAGTATCTCGCCAGCCCTTCGAGTGTGAGATCTCGTACGACAGGCCAGGAATCTCACCTACTCTTTGCTGATGCCAGATCTAAGCGAAAGACTGCCTTGAGGGTGATCTCCTTGTCTAGAATGTCCTTTAGAGGCTCGAAGGGAGGTTCCAAAATCAACTTCAAGTACCCCAGCCACATCCCCCTGGGGCACTCTAACGTCTTGGGGGAAAAACGACAGCTCGAAGCCCTTGAAGAGCGTCTAGATCTACCTGGAGGCACCCAGGTCTATGTCCTTCAGGAGGAAGACTTGGGATGGACATGCCCACTTCGTCCCTGAGATAGACCAGGAAGTCTGCTATCTCGTGAAAGGAGGCCCCTAATGGCCTGATGTTCTTCGAGGAGCACCCCTTAGAAAAGGTAGCCCACTACGCCTGGTACACCTCGACTGACGAACGCCTCAGGTACCCTGTCATCCTTGATGCTGTCCTTGACGGAAATCCTTCCTTTTTCAGGAGGCGCTCGATAACCTCCACGCGTGAAGGAGGGACCAAGGGTTTTCGTGGAACCTCTGGAAGTGAGGCTGCCGGAGAAGGTCTGGTCTGTCTGGAAGTGTCCCAGGTGTAAGGCATGCCAGTTCCTTTAGATCCGCGAACCTCTCCCTCTCTGGCCACCAGGGCGCTACCAAAGTCACCCACAGGTTGGCCGTCCGTCTCATTGGAAGGCATCCTCGAACGCTGCCGCTGGATCTGGCACAGGAAAACAAAACACGGGGAGCTTTGCGTTTAGTCTCGTGGCGAAGAGGTCGAACACCGGCGAGCCCCACTTCAGGGGGAGGGTTTTGACCACTTCTGGGTGTAGGGACCACTCGGGCCCTACCACTCGACCCTTCCAGTTGAGGCCATCGGCCAGGACGTTCCTCTTCCCCGGAGAGAACCTGGCTGAAAATTTAATTTGTTCCACTTCAGCCCATTCTAGGAACTCCATCGTGAGATTGCACCGTTCCTTCGACTTCAGTCCTCCTTGCTCTTTCACGTAGGCCACCACCGTGGCGTTGTCGCACCCCGGATCCACGGAGCTTCCCTGGGGTAGATGGACGATCTCTAGGCCCACTCTTTGTACGATCCTCATCTCCAGCACGTATACGTGCAGGTTCGTCTCCTCGACTTCCCATTTACCTTCTGCCATTTTGTCGAGAAGATGAGCACCCTATCTCTCCTTGGATATGTCAGTGAACAGGAGCATCTCCGGAGGGTCGGCAGAAAAGGGCATTCCCTTGAGGGTGTTCGTTCCGATTGTTACCACCCCAGGACTTCCTTCGTCTCTGGGGACACCAGGACTATCTAGTGCGGGGAGTCCTATCAGTCTTTGCCAGACCTTGGCTCTCCTGGGTTGGCCCGACAGGAAGGGCCAGAGTATCTGTTTCAGGGTGTCCAGTTTCTCCGCGGAGGGGAAGGCCCTCGCCATCCGGGAGTCTAGAACCAACCCTAGGTAGGTCATCCTGGTGGAGGAAATCAGCCGGGACTTCTCCAGGTTGATGATGATACTCAAGACGTTGTAGAACTGCAGGAGCTTCTCGTCTTGCTCCCTCAGTACTTCCTCTGGGACTGAAAGCAACAACCAGTCACCTAAGTACCGAACCTGGCGGACGTCCTGTTCGTACGCCCAGCCTGAAACTGTCGAGAAGACCTTCGTGAAGCCCTGAGGACTGTCGACAGTCTAAAGCATAGGGTTTTGAACTGCCATGTTTTGGTACTCCAATTTACCCTTAGGAACCTCCTGTTGGAGGGATGAACAGGGACCTGGAAGTAGACAGCTTTGAGGGCTATGGACCTCAGCAATCCTCCTCCTTCAAGGTCGCTAGGACCGACTTCGGAGTGTCCATCTTGAAGTCGGTGTTGTACACGAATTATTGAGGGCTGAAAGGTCTCCAGAACCCTGTCGCCTTCTCCACCAGGAAGAGCCTGTTGTAGAACCCTGGACTCGGTTCTCGACTGGTTCTACTGCCCCTTTTGCCAGCATTGCCAAGCCTTCTTCCTGCAATACCGCTACTCTCCAGGGGTCTCTGGATGCCAACCACTCCGCCTGTTGATCTGGGATCCGAGGTGGAGGTCCGCTAGGAAGGGAAGCTTGTACCCCTCCTTTAGTACTGCTATGGTCCCCGGATCCGCTCCGTGGTCCCGCCATGCTTGCCAATATCGTTTGAGGCATCCCCCCACCTGAGGCGCCAGCAGGAGTAGGGGGGCCTCCCCTCCTAACTCCTTCGAGAGCCGCGGCCTGAACGCCCTCTCCTGGAGTCTGAGTAGGAGGGTCTGAAGGTTAACTGAGGAGTCGAAGCTCCCCTACGGGGGGCAAGGCAAGGGAAAGATTACGTGTGCCAACTTCTACATCCGACGGGCGGACGGAGCCGAAGAGGCACTGGGCAAAGGTGCGGGGCTCCCTCTCCAGCGGCCACCGAGGCAGGCACTGGAGAGGCTATAGCCCCGTTCGACCCGCTCGGGGAAAAACCACTCTGCCTTCGTCACGGATGGAGCCGTCATGGGCCTACCCCCTCCCGGGAAAATCCGTGGGGTTTAAGTACCCTGCCATGTCAGCGGCCTCTTCTGATGCTTGGATGGGGCTGGCCGGGACAATGGCACGCCTGGCCCCATCACGGATGGAGCCGCCGGAACGGAGGTATCCGTCATGGGTGTGTCAGCGGCCACCTCCAATGCTTGGATGGGGCTGGCCGGGACGATGGAGCGGCTATCTCCATCACGGATGAAGCCACTGGGACGGAGGTACCCGTCATGGGTCTACCACCTCCCGGGGAGATCCGTGGGGTTTAAGTACTCTGCCATGTCAGCGGCCTCCTCCGATGCTTGGATGGGGCTGGCCGGGACGATGTCACGGCTGGCTCCATCACGGATGGAGCCGCCGGGACGGAGATAGCCGTCATGGGTGTGTCAGCGGCCACCTCCAATGCTTGGATGGGGCTGACCAGGACGATGGCACGGCTGGCTCCATCACGGATGGAGCCGCCGGGACGGAAGGAGCCATCATGGGTGTGTCAGTGGCCACCTCCAATGCTTGGATGGGGCTGGCCAGGACGATGGAGCGGCTGTCTCCATCACGGATGAAGCCACTGGGACGGAGGGAGCCGTCATGGGTCTACCCCCTCCCGGGGAATCCGTGGGGTGTGAGTACCCTGGCATACCAGCGGTTGACCACGAAGCCTGAATGGAGCAGTCGTGGTACCGGGTATGGATGCCATGCTGCCGGGTCGATCCAGCGGCTACCTCCGCTGGAAGGATGGACCTCCTGCGGATATCCATGGAGCCACGGGCTTCCCCGTGCTGGCTGGTTGGTTCTTTCGTTCAGGGCTGGCCATCGAAGGGCCGGAGGCCGGGACAAGGCTGCCAGTCCGAAGGGGCGACTCTCTCAGCTGGGCGGGAGAAGTCGGAACCTTCGCGGGCTTATGCCTGTCGGAACGGGGGCCTCCGTCCTGGGTCCACTGCGTTCGTGCCGAGCTAGGTGGCCTTTGGAGGTCAGAACTCGACTGCCAGACCGAAGGGTCGACTCTCTCCGCTGGGCGGATGGAGCCGGACCCTTCGCGGACTTACGCCTGTGGACTGGCATCACCGTCGGAACGGGGGCCTCCGTCCTGGGTCCACTGCGCTCGTGCCGAGCTAGGTGGCCTTTGGAGGTCAGGACTCGACTGCCAGACCGAAGGGGCGACTCTCTCCGCTGGGCGGATGGAGCCGGACCCTTCGCGGACTTACGCCTGTCGACTGGCATCACCGTCGGAACGGGGGCCTCCGTCCTGGGTCCACTGCGCTCGTGCCGAGCTAGGTGGCCTTTGGAGGTCAGGACTCGATTGTCAGACCGAAGGGGCGACTCTCTCCGCTGGGCGGATGGAGCCGGACCCTTCGCAGACTTACTCCTGTGGACTAGAACCTGCCACGCTGAGTCCCTCTGTCGGGTGCCACTGCTGCCAGAGGAGTATCTATCCAGGGATCCCGTCCTCGGACGCCAACCTGAATGACCCGGTGCCGCAGCTAGCTCCGGCGGCCTGCCGAGGTGAACCACCACCCACTCACTGCTGTTGAGGTATCTTGAGCGCCGAGTCTCGTGGCGCGACCTCGAGGGGGAGCGAGAACGCGACAACTTCCTGCGGGACTTCTCCCTTCGTCTCCTGAGCTTCCTCAGCTCCTCGTCTTGGGAGGCTCATTCTCGGCGATGTCCTCGGCTGCAGAAGAGACCGAAAAAACACGCCAAAGAGGCTGGAGAAGAATTAGGGACATTTTTATTGCTTTCCCAATTAGGGCTGTAGCTTGGATAGTAATAATAATAATAATAATAATGGGTCCACGTGGGGACCGCGAAAGACACAAAAGGGGGGTCGGGGACACAAAAGGTCGCACTGGGTAAGGAGAGAGCGTCAAGATGTTATCACGACGCGACCAGAGAACTTACTGGAGATCGAGACCTGAGCAAGCATGCTCTCTGACCTGGGGGATAGCCTCAGGGCATGTTCCACTCCACCTGAGGTTACCCCTCATAGAAAACGGGACTAGGGTAAACTACACAAAACTCTGGTCGGTTGGGAGGAGATCCCAGATACTCCTAAGAAAGTAGTTCGAGGTAAGTATTCTGTGTTGGAACAAATAAATATTTATATTTGTGAAGGAACAAGTTATCAATAACACTACCTAACTTTCAGAGGAGAATTTTGACTGTACAGAAGGCAATGAGGCAAGAATGAAAAACTAGTAGAAGAATCAAATAATATGGTCAATGAAGCATTGTGGGTACAACAGTTACTTTATTACTGTATATTACTAGCCAAGGAATCAAATAGCACATCCAGTGAAACATTGTGGGTAAAACAGTTGTTATCATATTACTAGCCAAGCTACAACCCTAGTTGGAAAAGCAGAATACCAAAGACCGAATGGGTCCAACAGGGAAAATAACTGAATGAGGAAAAGAAATAAGGAAACAGAATAGTGTGCCTGAGTGTAGCCTCAATCAAGTGAATTCTATTTCAAGATGGTGGAAGATCATGGTACAGAGGTTATGGCACTACCCAAGACTAGAGAACAATGGTTTGATTTTGAAGTGTCCTAAAAGAGCTGCTTACCACAGATGAAGTCTCTTCTTCCCTTACAAAGTGTTAAGTAGCCACTAAACAGTTACAGTGCAGTAGTTAAAAGTAACCACTGAAAAGTTACAGTGCAGTAGTTAACCCCTTAAGTAAAGAATTATTTGGTTATTGTAGTGTTTTCAGATGTATGAGGAAAGAGAAAAATGTTTAAAGCAAATAGACCAAACTATTCAGTGAATGTGTAGGCAAAGGAAAAGCAAGCCATAACCAGCAGGATCCAATGTACTGTCAAAGGCCCAATAACACTCTAGTGGTTATATGCCCTCTTCTTTGCAAAAATGAACCACTGGTCTGAGTACCAGTCCTAACTAACCAAGCAAATCTGCTGTGATAAACACTGGTGTCCCCTAAAAGACATATAATTGAAGACATAGATGAATTTCCTACATCAACGAAAATACAACAAAGCATTGGCAATATGTACCAATGAATTCCAATATTAAACACAACAAACACCATAAATGATAAAATAAAAAATCTGTCTCGGTAAATCTGTTACAAAAATTCCCACTTGGAAAAAGCAAAAACATAAAATTTCTTAACTTACGAATTATGATTGTAGCTCATAAATAATCATCATCATCATCTCCTCTTATGCCTATTAATGCAAAGGGCCTCGGATAGATTTCGCCAGTCATCTCTATCTTGAGCTTTTAATTCAATACTTCTCCATTCACCATCTCCAACTTTGTAATTTAATAGTCCTCTGTAAATATTAATACAAAAAAAATCCACTTTAAATTGTTTTCTCTTATGTCATTTCCAGCTTTATGTTGCTCATCCTAAAATACAGTATTAAATAAAAAAAATTATGGCGATATAAATTTTACTCACCATTACAGTGGTCCCTTCATTGCAAAGGAACAACAAAAAAGGTCTAAAAACAAGAATCAAAATTATTTTTATGGAATAAGAAAATAAAGAATATCTCTAGGTAACTTGTGTTTTTCTTAACTACACAAAACCTGAGTCTTTTAATAAGAGTATGCTTTTGGCATAGCTGAAATTCGGCTTTTAAAATTTATAACAAGGTGTCGGTACTTACTAGCGCGCGGTAGATAAACCCTGCCAGCACGATGAGTAGCCACTTTGACCTTAAACCTAGGAGTTAAGGGGTGGTTGGGGGAAGAGTAGCATAAAGGACTTAGCTTTGTAGTTTGGAATAATACAAATTACTTTAAAAATTTGAGATTTGTTCCCACATGAATACAAACACTCATACTTTAATACAATACTTGTCCTTAGGAGAGTCCTTATAACCAACTGGGAAATGTCAAAGCAATTTGGTCCAGTATAGGAGCAAAAAAGGCAACTATTTTCAACTTCCCAGCAATTTGGACATGAATAGGAGGCAGATGTCAGGATAGGTCACTACCATGAAATGGTATATGGTCAAGGAAGAACCTAATTCATGTGCAGATGTTCTCTAACTGTACTGTCACATGAGAACATAAATTGCATAAATAGGATGGGGGAAAAATACTTCTAAACCCTTATTGCTAAGAAAAGCTGCTCAATCATGAGGCTCGCCCACATTCATGAACCAGTCCAGCAAATAACATGATGACTGTTGCACCTCAAGGAAGAAGAAGAAAGAAGAGACAAATGGCCAGTCAATCTTACCACTCATTATGGAACTATGTCACGATTGTCATCTTATTCCTGATCTAGATATTAACTTTTGGCACCGTCGTTCAATTAGTTCATTATGCATGTTGCATAAGATTTTTTTATATTTCTGACCATCCTTTACATTCAGACCTTCCTGGACAGTTCCATCCTGTTCGTAATGCTAGGTTTGCAGTTAATTCTAATAGTCAGGCCTTCTCCATCATGAGGCTCAATACTACGTAGTACTACAGAAGTTTTATTCCAGCAAACAAGTTGTGGAATGATCTTCCTAATCGGGTAGATGAATCGGTAGAACTTCAAAAGTTCAAACTCGCAGCAAATGTTTTTAGGTTGAAGAGGCTTACATATGTCCTTTTATACTTTATACATTAAACATCTATTTTAATGTTGTTAATGTTTTTAAAAAATCTATTTTAATGTTGTTAATGTTTTTAAAAAATCTATTTTAATTTTCATCACTTCTTGTATCATTTTATTTCCTTATTTCCTTTCCTCACTGGGCTATTTTTCACTGTTGGAGCCCTTAGGCTTATAGCATCTTGCTTTTCCAACTAGGGGTGTAACTTAGCTAGTAATAATAATAATAATAATAATGCTTCTTGTCCCATGGAGGAGTTGGGTTTGATACAAGATCTGTTGAGCTCCTACCACTAGTTACAGAATAAAGGTATCAAGAAACCTGTGGTGCTCCCGTGGGTACGGTAATGGCCAGAGATGGTCTTCTGTTGTTAACAGATTACTGTGTTCATGAAAAGTGTCTCTGACAGGTTCGTCCTAAGAGCTTGGGTGGAGCCGAAATTCTGTCTTTGTGTAATTGAACCCAGGGTGGTCCTCTCATCCCCCTGTGAGAGCATGTTTCCAATTATTGCAAGAAACCACAAAAAAACCAGTTTTAAGATCTTTTTTTCCATACTGAAGGAAGAGCCTTGGTCTCCCCCCGAAAGAACAGGAAGGCAAGTCGTTTTGGTCCTCTCTAGTTGCCTTTGTAGTGGGGAAAGAGATAAAGGAGGACTGAAGTCTTGGCTGGCAACTTCTATTCTTCAACACGACTAGAAACAGAAAAAGATATGCTGTTTCAATACCCCATTTACTAGGGGTACCAAAGGTTTGAGCGGGTCCATTTCAGAGACCTGAGAAATCATGGAATACTCCATGTAGCTTGAGCTCTCTTGGAGGTTAAGACTGTCCACTTCTAATTCTCGAGTTCTGTTGATTCTTGTGAAGAGTTCAGGTCTAAACCAAAGTTGAAAACTTTGACTGGGGACAGGAGAATCTTTACGGCAGAAATTGAGACACTTCCCAGATGAAGGATGAGAAACAGCTGATCTGGGAGCTACTCAGGTTGGCTGGTTGGGAGTGACCAGGGTTCCTTTAAATCCCAATGTCTACTACTTGCTGTTGAGAAATCAGCAAAACCGGGAAAAGCAGCACTGATGTCTTTCACATTGCAATCTCTAAGTCATGATCCTTCTGCGTAAGATGAAGTTAACATTCGGGAGATCAATTCCCTTGATCAAAATGAGATCATACCGTATTCTTGAAGACCTTCTTTTTGGTTCTTCCTCTGCTCACATAAAGGTATTGTAGCCAAGGTCTTGTGGTTCTTGTGAATTTCAGATAGCATCCTAGGAGATCTCACAGGACTCAGTACAAGCTGGTTATGGTCATTAGACTCATAATTTGGAAAGATGAAAATTCAGACTTTTAGCGGCGAAATCTGGAACAACAGAGAAACTTGCCTCCATACCATTTGAATGGATGATGTTGAAGAGGAGCCCATGCAGCTCGCTTGCATGTTTCCTGAAAGCTAGAGCAAGCTTAAAAACCTGTTTTCCATAGTAAGGTCCCTATCTGACACTAGCCTTAATGGTTAATAGGGAATCCCCTTTACCATTTTCCAAGCAGTGAACTCGACTCAACTGAAGGGAGGTCTGCTAAAATATCCAGATAAGGACAGAAATTTCCACCAAAGAATATCTACAGTACTCGCTTTAATCTAAAGACTTAACTCAAGGCTGAGGGATGGCCTTTTAACTCTGAAATGGAGCAGTGTTATTCTTTAAAGAAATAGTGCTGTACAAAAAGTCATCAATTACAGGTACTGAGGCTCCAAGAGGAGAGATACCCCTCTTTCAACACCAATGGAAAAAGATGGCCCGACTGGTCTGGTACACCGCTGCCAAGGATTTATGGAGATATCCAGACACCTGTTGCGCGGTCTCTCGAGTAAAGCCTTCTCAAGAGACGAGATGTTGGATAATCGTCATGCGAGATGAAGAGATCCTGGAGCATTGTGGAAAATCCTAGCGTGAGGCTGACATAGGTCGGGAAGGTTGGCAATTCTCTCGGCGCCTCAGTCAGGATGTGTAGGAGATCAGAGTAACACTTCTTGTGTGGCTACCTTGGAGCCAATAACGTTAACGATAAGTTAAGAGTGTCTCTTATTCGATTGAGGAATCATCAAAGTTGGCAGAACGGTGGGAAAGCATGGGCATTAAGACCATGCCATAGGTACCGAAGTGTCCTCGAATGACGCTTATTCGATTGAGGAATCATCAAAGTTGGCAGAACGGTGGGAAAGCATAGGCATTAAGACCGTGCCATAGGTACCGAAACGTGTCCTCGAATGACGCTTCTTAGTCTAGAACATGAGAGCAATAGTTTGGAAGGTTCTTGCCACAGATGTGAAGAGGTCCATCGTCTGAGACTTCAACAAAGTCAGGATTTCTGTCACCACTGGATGATATAAAGACCACTCTGAGCTAACTACTGGCATGGCTACAGACACATATTGTAGTGTCTTCTTGCTTTTGATATAGGACACCACGGTGGTGTTGTCACTCAACACCACCAAGTGACCTGCTAAAAGAGGGAAAAACTCTTGGTAAGCTAAGGAGGATACGGTACGTACTCTAATCCTCAAGACGTTTATGTGGTCCCGGAGATCTTCCTGCATCCCCGTATATCATATGACTGCTTAGATGGGATCCCCATTCTTCTCTGGAAGCATCGAGAAGCGAAGGAACTCCGGAGGAGGCAGCTGAGACAGCATCCTCATAAAAGATACTCGTCCTTCAACCACCATCTGAGGTCTCTCATGGATTCTTCACCTACTCTTACAGGGAAGAATGAGTCATCGAGATACTGTATCTATGGCGACAGATCTTAGGCGCGACCTGCCTCCTGGCTCTAAATTCTTTAGCAACTACAAGTGTCCAATGAGCTTCTGCTACTGGCAAACTGGGAGAGTTGACTGTTGCTGGAAGGGAAAAGCTGCATTCTGCAAACTAGTCTCTCTTTCTCAGGAAGGAAAAACTCCCTAGAATGCTGTCGATACCTCTGCTCAGATAAGACTATGCAATGTGTCGTTGACAAGGGTAAACTTCTCTCGATTTAACAAGACTCCTAGATCTTGACAAAACTAAAGAATCCTGGCTTGAAAGGGAAGAAATTCCTCTTCCAATTCCACTAGAATCAACCTGTTGTCCAGGTAGCGGAGCAGGTGGATCCAATTGGCATGAGTCCATGATAATACTAGCTTAAAGACCCTCCTAAAGACCTGGGGCACTCTGAACAGGAGAAAGCAGAGGATTTTGAACTGAAAGACCTAGCATGCTACTGCTACCCAGAGGAACTTCTTGGAAGATGGGTGAACCAGGATCTAAAAGTAAGCATCTTTCATATCCAGGATCACCATGAAGTCCTGCGGTCATATCACTTGTCTGATTGTGGCCACTGTCTCTATCCTAAAATCCTGAAGGGTATTTGGAGGACTTCCCATGGTTATTGAGAGCTGAAAGGTTGATGACCATTTTCCAGCCTCTAGATGCCTTCCTTACAAGAAATAGTCGACTGTAGAAGCCTGAGGAGCTGTCGACATCCTCTAGCAGTAGGCTTTACACTTCCTTTTGTAGGACAAGGCCTTCTGCCAACCTCTGACAATAAGATGTCGTCATCAGAGGAAGAATTAGAGAATGGGGCGAGCTCATGAACGGGAGGAGGTATCCAGACCAGAGAACCTTCACCGTCCACCTCACTGTTCCGTGGAAACAACACCTACACAATTAGGCCTGCAGGAGGCATCACTTCACTTGTGGTGGAAAGGGCATTTTCCTCTGCCTCTGATGCGCTAGATCCATAGCAGCACGAGACAGTAATGAATAACACTATAGCCTACCGTACCGTGATAGAGATTGGTCTATTTAGGCTGAGGCTAGGCCAAGACGGCAGACAGACTTTAGGGTAACATCACCGTCTAGAGCTTTATGTAAAGGGATGATCTTAGGGGACCTAAGAACCTTACTCACATTCCAAGAGGAAGCTTCAAGTTCAGGAGGGCAGATCTGTTCAAAACTCCTGATGAAGTGTTCCCATGAGGAGGAGAGTCCCTCCAGTTAAATACTTGGACCGGATCAAGGTTGAGCAGTAGCCCCTTACCACAGTGACTGAGGGGGCCTCCTTGCTCCTTAGGAACACTTAAAAACTCAGCAATCAGGGGAATAGCGGTCATGAGCGAGGCAAAATTCGGCCTCCAACACCAATCACAGGAAGTTGACCACTCGGCTTGGTAGATAGGTGTGGAAGACTTTCGGAGGTATATGGAAGTAGTTTCACAGTTCGTCCCGAAAAGCCTCTCTCACGAAGAAGACGCTGTATAACCCAGCGGATATGTCACCAATTCTTGGGTGACTGACACCAAGGCTACAGGAGGGTCTTAAGTTTATGACTACAGTACTGGCTATGAGACCACTGTGACAAGTGAAGATGCATCCCCCAAACAGGGGACAATTTCTGTAACGAGGCAATGTCCCAAAAGCCTCTGCTAGGTGCTCGCTGGGAGTGATTCCCTTTTGAGAAAAGATTCAGTCAAGTGACTGAATCTTACCACCCAGTCGGCAGATGGAAATGCCCCAACTTAGGCAGTTGACCTCCACGCCTAGGTATCTTGATACGTTTGTTGAGGGACGAGGCTGGACTTTTCCAGGTTCCGCTAGATTCCCACCTTGCAGAAATCAAGAAAATCACAGACAAACGAGCAAAAGGCCAATTGTCCAAATAGTGAATGAATCTGATGCCAATGGCATGAGCTATGGCCTAAGGCACTGTCGAGACCAAAGCAAAGTACCTTTAAGTGGTAGACTGTCTCTGATAGGGAACCACAGGCACACACATTCTTCCCGATGACCTGAAATATCTCGTTTGTGAAACAAACAGATCTCCAGCACCATCAGCTTCTCTAGTGAAGTTGCTGAAGAAGCCTGGGGAGTCATTGAGACCTCTTCTAAGGGCCCTTTGGGGAATACCTCGGACACTATCTGCTGTCCAGAGACCGGTCACGAACAACTACCACCTGACCCAATGGCTCAGTAGGCAATTCACCCCCCCCCCTCCATAGCTGGAGGCTCTATGGACGCAAATCCTTCGACCCAAGGGGTGTCCTCAGCTGAAAGAAGGGCTGATGGTCTTGCCTCAAAAGCTGCTGAGAGTCTGTAAGAAGCAACAAACATGTCTGTTGGGTTGGCTGTTGAAGGAAGTGTTGCTCTTAAACTTTTGAGGGGCAGATATCCTTGGGAACCAAGTTTTTCTCATAAAAGAAAATGGTTAGCCTTCTCAACAGCTACAGCTACTTCTGGAAGTGGGAAAAATGGGGTGAGGAAATCCATAAAATTCAAGTTCCTTGGGCACAGGGCATCACTGAAGGGGGGCAGTTTTGGACACCTAGACAAAAGTGTCTCAAGTCTCTTGAGAATGTAGATGGCCCACAGGGAAACTCATCTGGTGGAAAAGAAACTCCAGAGCTTTTGCTCTCACTGCAAACGGGACACTGCTCCAGCCCAGTGTAAATATTTAACCAAAAGGCAAACATGGCAATTCAGATGCAGAAAATATGGAAAGTACATTGGCAAAATGAGAGTGGGGCTGAGACAGGGATGTGTGATGTCACCGTGGTTGTTTAACTTGTATGTTGATGGAGTGGTGAGAGAGGTGAATGCTTGAGTGCTTGGACGAGGATTAAAACTGGTAGACGAGAATGACCATGAATGGGAGGTAAATCACTTGTTGTTTGCGGATGATACTGTACTGGTTGCAGACACAGAAGAGAAGCTTGGCCGATTAGTGACAGAATTTGGAAGTGGGTGTGAGAGAAGGAAGTTGAGAGTTAATGTGGGTAAGAGTAAGGTTATGAGATGTACGAGAAGGGAAGGTGGTGCAAGGTTGAATGTCATGTTGAATGGAGAGTTACTTGATGAAGAGGATCAGTTTAAGTACTTGGGGTCTGTTGTTGCAGCAAATGGTGGAGTGGAAGCAAATGTACGTCAGAGAGTGAATGAAGGATGCAAAGTGTTGGGGGCAGTTAAGGGAGTAGTAAAAAATAGAGGGTTGGGCATGAATGTAAAAAGAGTTCTATATGAGAAAGTGATTGTACCAACTGTGATGTATGGATCGGAGTTGTGGGGAATGAAAGTGACGGAGAGACAGAAATTGAATGTGTTTGAGATGAAGTGTCTAAGGAGTATGGCTGGTGTATCTCGAGTAGATAGGGTTAGGAACGAAGTGGTGAGAGTGAGAACGGGTGTAAGAAATGAGTTAGCAGCTAGAGTGGATATGAATGTGTTGAGGTGGTTTGGCCATGTTGAGAGAATGGAAAAGGGCTGTCTGCTAAAGAAGGTGATGAATGCAAGAGTTGATGGGAGAAGTACAAGAGGAAGGCCAAGGTTTGGGTGGATGGATAGAGTGAAGAAAGCTCTGGGTGATAGGAGGATAGATGTGAGAGAGGCAAGAGAGCGTGCTAGAAATAGGAATGAATGGCGAGCGATTGTGACGCAGTTCCGGTAGGCCCTGCTGCTGCCTCCGATGCTTTAGATGACCGCGGAGGCAGCAGCAGTAGGGGATTCAGCATTATGAATCTTCATCTGTGGTGGATAATGTGGGAGGGTGGGCTGTGGCACCCTAGCAGTACCAGCTGAACTCGGTTGAGTCCCTTGTTAGGCTGGAGGAACGTAGAGAGTAGAGGTCCCCTTTTTTGTTTTGTTTCATTTGTTGATGTCAGCTATCCCCCAAAATTGGGGGAAGTGCCTTGGTATATGTATGTATGTACATTGGCAAAATTGTCACTCGTTACGTTTGGTAGCATATTGGCAAGGTCAGGGTCAATTGGCAGAGGGCTCAAGTAAGCCTCGGAACCAATGTAAAACCTCCTCTGGCGGGAAGTGCCAGAGGGCAACTTCAAGGATCTGCTCGATTCAGGGGAATTTGAGTGCCGAGACTTGGATACTGAACAAGCCTAGTGTCTCGTTCGATGGTTTTACTTGAAGGGGTGTCCCTCAATTTGCAACTACAGAAAGAATGCATCTGCGGCGTAACGTTTCCTTGCGACCTGGGTGTGAGGAGGTTCCTTAACCCATGAAGAAGACTGATGAACTTAAAGAGATCCTAAAGGGGGGTACATCAGCAGAAATAGAGGCCACACACACGTGCTCTGGCGAATAGTCATTAGGAATCCCATGATCATATTGAATTAGTTCCTGTTTAGGGTGGCTGTCTAAGGAACACCACCATTCCAGCCCTACTTTCTCGCAAATGATGAGAAGAGTGAAGGAAATGATAAGATGGGACACGGAAAGACTGGAAATAATAATTTGCTCAAGTAAGGTTCTCTACCTCCACAAGCATGATTGATTGATTGATTTAAGGTTTTCTGGCATCGTGACATCTAAGGTCATTGACGCCATCAATAAGCAAGAGAGAAAGCAGCAGGAAACACTTTCAGAGATTGACCTAGATGAATATGATCTCTCAGAGGAAGGCCAATTGAAGAAGACTCCGAGGGACCTGTCTCGCGAGTCATCAAAATGAATCCCGTTATCTTTATTTAGTCCTGTTTAGGGCTGCTGTCTAAGGAACTGCACCAATAGATTTAATTCTTCCATACAAGTCCTACTTTCTCGCCAGGCTCCCACAAGATGAAGCAAATGATGAGAAGAGGGAAGCAAATGAGAAGATGGGACAGAAAGACTGGGAATGATCATTCGCTCCTCTAGTAAGGCTCTTTAGTCACAAGCATTAGAGGAAGCAGCTGGAAACACTTTCAGAGATCAACCTAGATGAATATGATCTCTCAGAGGAAGGCCACTTGAAGACTCCTCCCACAAGGGCCCTGTCTTTGACACTTTTGTAGGTACTTCACAGTGATTGGGGGTACCACCCGAGGAAAAGGGGCTAAGGGTTCTAGCACAACTTCCTCTCTCAATTCTGAAATGAAAAAAAATATCTGAAAAGGAAGGTTTTGGCTGTTCCATAGAACAAATAAAGAATTAGCCTGTATAGGTTGTGGTAAAATAGTGGGCTTAAGGATACATATCTGAGCAATATAGAAATTCTAGCAGTAGAAGCTATCTGAGAGTTACCCTAGGTTGACGTACTCACAATCGTAACTTTCAGCATGCCTACATGTGTGGACAAAGATAGCACAACAGTCGTGCATCTCTAGGTAGGATTCGCGCGGAGGAATACGCCAACACGCTGGAATTGAGGTCAGCAGGTGCAGGAATGGCGGCGTGTAGACATGTCAGCCTGTGTATGATACAGAACAGTAAGTGTTGTTGACACAACCGGCATAAAAGCATTAGCAGCGTGAAAACTTTAGCCTTCCACTATGACTGCTAGGAAAAGGATAGCGCAATTGTACAGACTATTCGGACAAATCAATTAAGTGACTCTTGGACACACAAATAACTCCGTACAGCATCAGAATAAGTGATAAGGGAGGCCTGACCTTAGCCATGAAAACTCCTAGGCGAGTGAGGCAACAAGAGACTTTAGAAATAGAGGGTAGGTGAAAAATATGGACCTTTCAACAGCTGCCTCAGTACGTGGGGAGAGCAGTTTACTATAGTATGCAAGTGCTCTCAGTAATACGTCGACAAGGAAAAGCTATTCTGCTGAAAATGTCATAAAGGGCTCACCACTAAGCATACTAGTGGGAGGCGAGGGAGGTTCATAAGTGTGTTCAGGCACCAAGGACACTGCGACTGGATCACATGCATTAAGTGTAGGGAACATAGCCAGGGGATCAGTCTCTTAGAGGTGATTTACGATCACTAAGGCTATGTATGTAATCAAATCTCAACAGTCATCCTTCGTTACAAGTCCCTTAGGGTTACGGAAAAGGGGGAACATTATTTACACAACTAAACATTAAAGCACAGCGAGCTAGTCATGGTCTTTGAGTGACAAGAACCAGAGTTGCTGAATGGTAACCTATTATACAGAACTTTTAGGGCTACTCTAGTAAATCTGATCAGAGAAAATTACACTTTTGTTTGATGTCAGATTTCTGGGAGCTTGGGTAACTGATCTTACAACTGGGAAAAAAGGCAGAGAACCCCTGTACAGTAGTACTAATTAAAGACATTTCTCAATTTTCTTTGATTGTAGAAAATTTCAATAGCAGCAACCCCATAAACGAACAATTATGGTTGTCTCTATATAGTAAACCATTGTTCTAAAGGTTTGCAACAAGGAATAAAATTTCCTGTGATCAGGACTAACTTTCAGCGATTCCATTTTTAAGCGAGAGCAATCACAGATGTCTCAACCAAAGGGCATAAAAGATAAGGAATTGGCTCTTCTTGACAGGTAGGTGGCCATTCCTTCATCCTCCTCCCACTTCTTTCAATGGGACCTCTAGCAACCGTGAAAGTATAATCATTTTTACTGAAAGTAGGATTGAACTGTAATTTTTACTGAAAAATAAAATAAACCTCAAGAATACAAGTAGGAACAAACTAACAACCCAAAAATAAAACACCTGCTCAACAGACATACAGTAGACATTAGGCACTCATTAAGCAGGCCATACAGGCAGAGGATTGACGCACTGATTTGCTCCTGATTGCCGCATTTGTGCCAATCCTCGTGTATCTAGTGCCCTGGCGATAGATAGGCCAAGCTATTCCAAACACTTCAGACCTTCCATGCCTCTTGGTCTCTAGAGGGGACGAGGGCGGGATTATAACTTATATAACCAGCAGGTATGTTAAAGAATTTATTTTATTATGAAAATATTTTTAAACATAAAACTTACCCGCTGGTTATATAAGAATGGCTGATTGACACCCTTGGTGGCGGGTCAGAGATAGCAACATGATTGGAAATTCACTTAAGAGTTAAATATAACCACTTAGAGGTTTCGTACCTGATAAGGAAGCTGACTTCAATGGTTCTGTCTCATTCTGTCTGCTTTCCTTACGAGATCCAGCGGTCCACTCAGGGGGCTGAAGATAGATCTCTAGGAGCTGTCTAACGGTTCAATAACCTATAACACGACAGGACCTCAACTAATACCCTTGTTCCGGGCGCTCTCTAGGAACAAAATGACCACCTGATAATATCAAAGATTGCAGAAGATTGCCGACCAATCTTCACGTACAATCATAAAGACATATATAAAAGTTCCAAGAGAAGAACAGGGGTACTAGGAATTTAGGGAAATATAGTGGTGGATGTTTCACCTACTACTGCACTCGTTACGAATGATCCCAAAACGTAGCTGTCTTCACAAAGAGTCTGGATACGGTATAAGTAATGCAAGGCGAATACAGGTTTACCCCTTCAAAAGGCTGTATGCACGATACTTTGCAGAGAACAGTTTTGCTTAAAAGTTACAGAAGCTCCCCCAGCTCTAACTTCACGAGTCTTTAATCTTTCGACAGCTTAAGATCTCTCACACCTACGAAATAAGAGCGTTTTAGACATAGATAGCGCAGGCCTCTTGACCGCGCACCAAAGAGCCTTGAATAGTCTCTTTAGTCCTGTCCTGATAAAACTTCGTTTTAACCAGACAAAAAATTCTCAACTCATTACAAACAATATTCGAGAGAATAGTGATCTCCAAAGATTTAGGCCATGGATGAGAAGGATGTTTGTTAATGACCAAGAATCCAGGTTTCAAGGCGCCTATGGCTTATCCATTCTGAAGTCCATGACCTTGCTAAAAGAGTGAACTTCACAGACTCTCAACTGTTGCCAGACTTACTCAGAAAAGTCTCCAAAGTCAGACCTTAAAAAAGGAACCAAGTGTAAAGGCTCAAATCTGTCACTACAGCAGAATTCCAGAAAACAACCTCTAAATTCTAGGCTGGCGAATCTTGCCGACGCTTCCAAGTCATCTCAAATGATCTGAGAAGATCTATAAGGTCTTTATTTGATAGATCCAATCTCCTGCGTCTGAAGACAGCTGCCCGCATACTCCTGTACCCCTTGATGGTCGAGGAGGAAAAATGTGTTTTCTTCTAAGGTCTAAAAAGAAATAGGCCACTCGTGTTCTAGAGTTACTAAATGAAGAGGGTGCTTTAGCTCTACACCACTACATAAAACCACCTATTTGGGCTGCAAAACCTTGAGGCAATGATCCTTTTTACAAGCAATAGCCTCAGCTGCCTCCTCCGAACAACCCTCTAGACCAGTGGTTCCCACACTATCTTACCTGACGCCCCCTTTTTGCTTCCAGTAGACCCGTATGCCCCACTTTTTTTTTATATAAAATGATTCTTACATTTATTTCTTAGCATTGTACAGGAAAACAGATTACTGTTTGTATTACATTTTCATAATGAAAGCCACTCAAACAAATAATAGTACATTCCAGTAACTAAAAAAGAAATATTTGGTTCAAAGTAAGCGAAAAGAAGTTTGAACATTAGCAAATTGGCAAAATTGAGTTGCAATTTTAAGGATAGATAATTTGAAAACATGGCATATAATATTTGGAAATACTTATGAGACTAAGGCACAATTTCTGGTCAAATTCAGTGAGATAAATGCTGCTATTCTTCCTCACAAGATCAGAAATTCTAGGATTGAAAGATGACAGCGCACAACGCAAGTCCTTTTCTACATCAAGTCGGTTGCGCTGTTTTGTTTTCAGATAAGAGCTGAAAATCCTGCTTCACAAAGATAAATAGAAGAAAAGGGAAGAATCACACGAAGTGCTTCTTCACCTACTTTTGGGTACATGGGGAGATATTTCACCCCAAAACTCTTCTAACTTCATTGTTTCAAAGTCCCTTTTCGAGCTTGAGTCACATTTCAAATCGATGGCTTCCTCTTGCAGTGATCCCAGTAGCAACTCCACATCAGTGTTAAATGGATTCTGCACCAATGTCCAAAGAATTCTCCATTGAGACATCTGGAAAATAGTGTATAAATTCCTCAGCAAGGAAATCCAGATGTGATAAAACCTCTTTTGTCATGTCATACTGCTCAATTTTTCTCTTCTCTGACAAGAGCTCATTCAGATGTGAGAACGATGAAAAGTTCCCAACTTGTACTTTTCTTTTCCAAAGATGAATTTTCTTGATGAAAGCTCTGATTACATCAGTGTGTGCAATGATGTTTGTGTTTATTCCTTGTACTTCAAATTGAGGTTGATAGCCTCAAAAAAGTCCAAGAGGTATGCTAGTGAGAGCTGAAAGTCTTCCTCTCTGAATGTTTCATAGTTTGTCTTGTTTCTCCTTCTGCAAGAAAATTTCCACTTCATCCTTGAGTTCGTAGAGACGACTCGGCATGTTTCCCTTGGAAAGCCAGCGGACTTCGGTGTGAAACAGGAGAGTCTTGCAATCAGTGCCCAGATCTGAGCAAAGAGCTGCGAAAAGCCTAGAATTCAGAGCGCTATTCTTTACAAAATTCACCACTTTTATTGTCAAATTCAGTGAACTACGTAGATTACCTGGCAGAGTTTTGCTTGCTAATGTTTGTCTGTGGATTAAACACAGTGAGTCCCAGTTACAGCAGGATTTTTTTCTTTCACCAGTTTCACAAATCTAGAGCGAGATCCAATCATTGCTGGGGCACCATCAGTACAAACACAGACTAATTTTTCCCATGAAAGACCGTACTCATGGAAAAACTCGTGCACCTTTGAGAAAACATAGATGGCCTTTGCTGTTGTCTCCAGTGCTGCTGAGAAAAGAATTTCTTCTTTCACAGTTCCTTCATCCACGAATCGAGAATAAACAAGCAGCTGCCTTAATAGAAAAATGGTTGGAGTGACTGCTATGTTCTTTTAATAATGATATTCTATTAAACAAGTAATTTCGAGCATATGACTTCACGCCCACCCTAGTATCGTCCTCACGCCCCCCAGTTTGGGAACCACTGCTCTAGACCTTAGGGGTTTTCCTTAATACCGGAGGCAGCCAGACCTAAAGCTTAATGGTTTAAAATAAGGCGTTCGTGATCCTGACACGGGGAAACCGACTGATGTCATGCTTCCAGCATGCACTCCACATGGTCCCAGCATGGTTCCAGCATGTAGCATATGCTCAACATGTCGTGAGAGTGTCAAGATCTAGACCGCCTCCCGAAACGCGTCCAGATCGGTCGCAAGAAACCGATATCGAAGCTAGGCTTGTTGAAAAGAAGCATCAACAACGTGAACCTCATGCTGTGAGGTCAAGACCTGATCGCGTGTAACCAGCGAGAGTTCAACATACTTAAAGCCAAACGCCTGACGCGAGGGAGCGTTAGCTGCGTGGCCAGAGAGACGTGAAGGAGGGACACCAGTCTGTCCATACTGCTGTGAAAAAAAGACGACTGTATGCGTCTAGCAGGCGACCAGAATGCCGCATGTGTTTACATTGCCATAAGGTGTCAGCGTGCTGTATGCGTTCACCTTACCGTGTGCGTCCCGCCTGTTGCAAATCTACAACGTGCCGTGAGGAGGCGACAGTATCTTGTCCGGTCAGTGGCGCAAAGCAACTGTTAGTCTATCGTGACGCGGGCAAAACCTGACTGACCTTATCCAGCATATGTTCAGGCTGACACATGCGTCTAGGTTGCTTGGGATTTCAGATTGACCAATTTGCCGAGAGCTGTTCGCGTGTAGCATGCGTCCGCATGAGTGGTAGTCGCGTGTCCCGCAGACCGCGAAGGTGAGACTTGTTGTTGAAAGGACCAACTTTGACTGTCAGCATCCAGCATACAACCAGAGTGGTGTCTGCGTCTGGGACTGAGACTGCGTGAGGGAGAGACCAGAACTGGCGTCTGCGTGACGCCTGCCGTAAGCGAGAGACCAGACTGCCACATGCGTCTGCTCTAACGCTTTCCGTAACACGAGCATATCTCTGCGAGAAAACGTTGCTGAGCATCGGAGAACTACGCTATTTGATACTATCAGAAGACCGTATCTTTGGTCTATTGTAGTCCTTAGACACTTTTAGGAGAAATCCACCCCCCCCAGGGGATCGTAAACACCAGAGAGATGAAATTGACCACTTTTAGCTCAGACCAAACCTACAATCGCAGGGCACCGTGTGCGCCAACTCAAGCATAAGTGATGGCCGTGAGAGATCATCAACCGTAGTCCCGTGAACAACCTGCGAGAGTCCTTATAATTTCGAGCGCCTTGTGCGCGACCTGAACGTATCTAATGCTGCGAGAAACCATCAACAGTAGTCGCTAGACCTCAGAGGAAAGTACCAGACATTCCGCCAAACTGGGGGAGGAGAAGCGTGAACAGAAGCAAACTGAGCACCTTTTCCCTCGATGAACTATGCGTCTTACACGATTTTGGTGCCGACATGTCGCCTTCTTTCAAAAAGAAAACCTTCGGCGAACATCAGTTACTGCCGGATAAGTTATTAGAAAACATACAACTCCTGAAAGGTCTTGGACGTATTGGTTGGCGACTACCATGTCTAGGTTTTGCGTCCTTCGACGAGGACAAACTCTTTCTTCCCTGAAAGAGCGTAAGATTCCAGAGGAAGAGCTAGGATTGTATGCGACTTATCTGACTTCCGCTTCTCTCGTGGAAGAAAACATGCTCGATTGCTTCCAGCTTAAGCATCGCGACAGGCCTGCTGCAAGGGTAAGTCCTGTTCGCGTGTGTTCATGCCTAGTAACTTCCTAGTCTAGTAGACAGGGAAGACATAAAACACCATCCTCGTCAGGGAACTGCGTCCTATTACGCAGAAAAATGTCACAAGATCCGTGATACCATAGCGATGACGAACTGATCGCTTCAAGACCTACAAAATTCGCTCTTCTCAAAAGACTACGTCACATGGTTGTGACGTCATAGTTTGACAACTGTACGCGAAGAAAAGAGCTTTACTTGATCATTCCAAAGCGGAGAGGAAAAGTCTTGGACTGCATCGACAGGATCACTCAATGGAACACGCGTTTAGCACACAAGGTCCGCGATATACCTCAGCCTTCCGACATTCCTTCTCCCAGGGGTTGGGAAGTAAGGAAGAGGTGTCGGGCTAGGAGTAAGACGGACATGAACAAACACCTCCTCCAGTGCACTGTGCTATGTTTACGAGTCACTGAATAACAGCGTTTTAAACCATAATACATTAAATCATAAAAGATCTGCCCGTGGTTGGAGATATACTCTTACGCTCTATTCTCACAAAGGCCTTAATGCCTTCCTGCTGTTGCAGCTGCACCAACCTCTACAGTAAGGTTCGTTACTGCATTGAGGATGCTTACTCTTCTGAGAAAGTTTTAATGTTAATTTATTTTCTTATTTCCTTAGTGAGCCATCTTTCCCTATAGAAGCCCTTGGGGTTAAAGCATCTTGCTTCTCAAGTAGGGTTGTAGCCTGGCTAGTAATATAATAACAAATACACACCTTCAACGCAACTAGCGAAAACTTTTGTCAGAACGAGGAGAGCAGGCATGAAATAAATGGGAAACTTCAGAAAAACTCAGTTTCTGAAAGTCACTCCCTTCCTCCTACAAGACTATTCTAGGAAAAGTAGTCTTGATTCCTAGGAGTCCACTCCTTAGGATTCTGAATTCTGACCTCAATGCTTTGAGGTTTTAATTCTAGTTCTCCCAACCAAGAATTAGCCCAGCAGGCCTTGGTCCGAGAATATATCTTTCTAGTTGAGATTTATTTCTTAATATAGCGCCTGGAGCAACATTGTCCCAACGCTAGACGGTCATGGTCATGTAGACATAAAAGTCTATTGTCATGGGTAGCAAAGCGTCCACACTGATGCTGACGTTCCGCCCCGTTGACCCATCGCTCCGCTCTGCTGTCAGTCATGTCGCTTGGTAGCATGCCCTGCTGTTTAGCGAACATCGGCGCGCCTGAATAGGCTACTATAAGCGGTCGGTTGGCGTTGAACAGGTACTCAAAAGTGATGCAGCCACCTTCTCCCACCGTTGAACATTGCGGCTGGTGGGTTGCCTGTGCAACAACGAGTCATCACCGGAAAAGGTAAGTCGCCTGTGCGCCCGCGTCAAAACCGGAATCGTGACACCCAACCGCACTGCTAACGGCAGGCTGATAAGACTGCATAAACGAATAGTTGGTTTCATATTCGTCTAACGTTAGAAAACACTGTTACCTCACCTTATCTATAGCGAGGGTGAGCGTTCTGAGGATCGTCAGAAAACGCTCGAGGGGGCTTCTGTTGGGGCTTAAAAGACTAACGCCCGGCTACCCTCTCAATTCCTTTCGCCGTTCGACTTACTTCTCCCCTGGGTCCGGGAGCTTGAAAGAGGTCTAAGGCTAGGATAACGACAGGTCCGAACAGAAGCACCCTCCACTGAATAAAATTCATTGCATTAATTTAGCCCTAAAAATTTTAATTTTACATACAAACTAATTTAGTATATCAAAAACCACCTGGTAAACGATGATACACAGATTCGTGCATTACATCGATTGCAAAGAATACTGCGTCGTATATACATTAACTGAACTGTAACTTCCATTAATCTCTGACTAAAAAAAATACTGAAAGGACAAATTTGTTGCAAAATAAAATGTTCCTTTTACATAGTGCAACTTAAAAAGTTTGAGTTGCGAGAAGAATGTACTATTCATAAAAAAGCTACAAAGATATATCGTAATATTGTAACGATACTGACAACTGCGTAAAAAACAGAACGCTAGATCATCTAAAGAAAAGGATAAGAAGTTCTTAAAATAACAAAACCCTTTAACTTAATATTTTAAAAGAAAGTATTCACTTATCATTTTGTAAAAAGGCAAGTCAGAATTTTAGCCTACGTCATAAGGCTGTGACATCACCAGTGGACAAGATGTTTACATCCCGCCCTTATGCTTTCTGAGGTTTAAAAAAAGGTTAAGAAACCTCCTAATCCTATCTTTCAAGTTATAAACCCGTGATCACAGATCAAACAAATAAGCGAATGCCAGAACCCGAAAATTAGGTAATCACCAAAATACTTCTAAAATCCAGGTCAATCACGAGTGAATTCCAACACTATTTGCTCGCAAGAGCGCAGGGAAGTTCTTTAGTGTTTGGAATAGTTTGGCCTATATCGCCAGGCCGCTAGTGTACACCTGGCATATCTGCGATTACCACGAGATTTTTAATTTCTGCGGAGCGTCCAAGGGACTATAGCCATTCTTATATAACCAGCGGGTAAGTTTTATGTTTAAAAAACAAAGGTGTAAAATATGGATATAGGATAAATTAAGTAGCTATTGATAATTCTATGAACTTGTACATAGTCATTTTCTCACTGCCTATATACACGCCAATCATTTCCAAATTACTATAAATCAACGTGAAAAAAAGTATGCCTAATTAAGCGCAGTAGTGCTTCAACATGAGAATCTCCAGAAAGGTCTAAAAACCCATTTACAGTAGTATATTTCTGCGAGTGATATTACAAGACTTACAGTTAGGTATCACTGGGTTCTAACCCCCCAGAACGACTATCCAAAGATATTCCACATAATCAGGGACTTATCCGTAGACAACCTTAGATATCTGTAGCCCCAGACTTATACCCAGTCTAGTCAACTAGCGGGAAGGACAACACCGTAACAGACTAATCACCTACAGTACTTGGATTCAACATTTCCAGGACGACATTCAGCCACATGTGCAGTAGCCAAACTATACTCTTTACTTTTCATTCAGTCAGACATGCAGTAGATAAACTTTACTTTTACTACCATCAACTTTTGTATCAGACCACCGTTCTGTAGAAAGGTCCACAGATTGCAAAATATTAACGAGTAAAAACAGGAATACATGGAACTAGCTGATAAATAGGATTCAATACTATATACAGAGCAGGGAACCGATAAAAATTGATAGCTCTAAAACCTATTAAGGGACCTACCAAAAAGAATTTAATGGGATGCAATCATAGTACATAAAAACCACCAGAGCTGCATAGGGCATTTCTTTATAACCACATGCGCTCTCTCGTTTCCAGGATCAATCATGCCCGAACAAAGCTCGACTTTGTTACGCAAACTTCCAGTGAACTTTATTTAGATCTAACTTTCCACTAGACACATTTTTCCGTTTTCTGCCATTAACCAGAAATCAAATTGCAACAAACCAATATAAGTTAATATTTCTTGTTATATCCTGATATTTTCAGGTATTACCTAGTTCACAAGACCACTGCCACCCTTAAAAAGGCTGGTCTATGACAAATAACCTTAATAAAATTACATCACAAAGCAAACTTCCATAAATGGTTGGACAGTAACACAAATGCTAGTCTCCTACTTTATTCAAACCCAGGAATGCATTCAAAAAGGGAATGCTCATAACTTATTTGAGGAATGTAATTAACAGGAAGGTCCTCCTGTCAGGTAGCAGCTTCCTAGGGTTAAGTAGGGACTACGGCTTCTTGCTTACTCGTCAGGTACTTCAATAGTGCCATCATCAATCCCCTCAATGATATCATGGGGGTTCTGTCCTTCAACTGTGCATCCAACACTCTGGAAGAGGGAAAAATCTTGTCAGGTGACGCACTTAACAAATTTGAGAAATCTTATAACTGTAGTTACTTATTAGATACTTTATTTTTAAAAGTAATACTTCCCTTCCAAATCTGCTCCTGCATTTGGTTTCATTATCTGCTAACAAACTTAGGTGATATTTTGTACTTATCCTATAGAAGCATTTCTTACAGATCTACATACATTATGTTGTCATGCAACTAGTCCGCCATCCTAAGGTATTCAACATAATCAATTAGGTTCAGAGGAAGCATTACTTCATCTTATCAAATGTTATGGACAGTTGCACGCTTTGTGATAGTTGATACGGAGGTTGATTTTCAGTTTACTCTTTCCATGTGCTTATACTATACATATATTTGCCTCATTGTATTGAACATCTTCCACGATATTTTCCCATTCCATTGTCTATAGACAGAACACTGTATCAAGATACTTCCAAGGTCAGGCAACTTATGCTTCTAATTTCAATATTTTCGTTCTCTAGCCATATCTTTTCTTTTATTACCCTTTTTAAATAAATGCGCTCTTTTACCTTTTCGAAGTTCCCTGAACCATTTATTGAAGTAGATGACCTGGTCACCCAATTACTATAAGTTTTGTTTCTTAAATAGAACAAACGAGTATAAAGGCCTCGAAACCTTTTATGGCTAAGACTACCCCTCTGGCAGTTGCAAGCTACCCATTCCTTTTCCTTCCTTGGTGAGAAAACAATGTAGTTTCCCTGGGTAATGCTGAAAGTACATTGATATACAATCGGCGACCTTGAGAAACCAGTTTCTATAGGCTGTTACTGGACCCAAACCTGCACCTAACAAGAAGGGTTAAACCAGCCTCGTTGAGATATTTCAAGTGAACAATAAGATTTATGACAATCTTAGGCCCCATTTATGACAACCTAAAGACACTACCAGACCTAGTCCTAGTCGAGGCCTTACTCCATTAATATGCTTTACAAGATACCCTGCACATATTCTTCAACTTGATTTTGCACAATACTTACAAACTTTGCACACTGCAAACCTATGAACAAAAATATATTTCAGAATAACCTTGCCTTTCTGAAATGGGCAAGTATAAATTAATAAATTTCAGACCATATAATTTTCCCCTAAAATCAATAGGTAGCACTCGAGTGACCAGGCCGCCAAGTTTATTCCGTTCAGGTTTTCCCTTGGTCGTTTTAAAGACATTGGATCCAGAAACACTGTGACAACTTAATACAAGGATCATCGACTCTAAACTAAACAACCCAAAACAAGAAAGACCATACTTTAAACTTTGAGGCATGCAGGAAATCTTTTAATCTTTGATTTGGGATAAATTAGAAAAGAGAATACTAAAATTCTATATCAAGTATTAACACTCAAGCTCCTAACCTACCACGTAGTTGCAATTTTATTGTTATTTTAAATAGTAAAACAATTTATAGTTTGCAAAACTTTTGTAGTTTCCCTGGGTAATGCTGAAAGTATAGACATACAATTAGCGACCATTGAGAAACCCTTTCTATAGGCTGCTACTGGACCCAAACCTGCACCTAACAAGAAGGGTAAAATCAGCCGCACTGCAAAATTCCAATTGCAATATTAAAATCCTGCAGGAAACTGTCTAATTTACTTGCCTGAGCAGTTCCAAGTACTTCCTTCAAGGTTCCGCAGAGGGCCTTAGCTTGGGACCTGAAGCGCATAGTCCGGGCAATTTCAATCATCTGATCTAGTGTAATATTGCCATTGTGTTTAACTGAAAAAGGACATTAAAATGTGATTAATATTTTTCAAGTTAGAATCCTGTTAGGATAGCAATTTCAATTTTACTGATGTTTTGTAAAAAGGTATGAGGTCGAAGGTTTTTATTCTTATGTTATTGTACAGGTTCCGAATTACCGAAACCACAAAGGTTTACTTGTTCTAAGCTCAAGGATACATTACCAGTATTCAAAAGCCAAAAAAAATTTTTTCCACAAGACCATTATCAGAAATGTTGAATTAAATTCTCTTCGTAATAAGACATTTATTGGAAAAATTGAAAATTATATATTGTAAGTATGAAAGCAAACTATACTGAACAAAAAGCATCATACTCACTATGCTTAACCTTCTTTCGGTCACGTGGAGGCTCTTTCAAAGCCTTAATGACCAGGGAAGCTGCCGAGGGGACAACTTCAACACGAGCTTGACGATTCTGAATAATGAGTTTCACAGTGACCTTCAGTCCCTTCCAGTCTCCTGTTGCCTTCATGATGTCATCACCAACCTTCTTTGGAGACAACCCAAGGGGACCAATCTTGGGAGCCAAAGAGGAAGTGGCAGCCATTTCTCCACCGACACATCTCAGACATACTGTAATTGACAAGGCAAGTATGAACAAACAGGCTACCATAATAAGAAATTCGGGTTGTCCCAAAGAATGGATGCGAGAAGAAGATTTGACTAACAACCTTATGTACGTATGCATGTTAGCACTCTTGAATATGGGGGCTTTTCTAATGTCAATTCAACAGTCTGCCAACGCTTGCTTATTATGCAAGAACTTAAATCATGAAAGAGCCAGACCTTTATATCGGGCAGCGCACACCCTAACAATACAACTAGGCGTTATATTAGTAGGTTTGAGCAACTAGAAATATATTTTCTATATATTTAGTGATAACTAACAATAATAGAGGACAAGTTAATTACATATATAAAAACAAAATTTGAAGGCAGCAACAAAAGCCACTTTACTATAAGTCAGTTACCCATAAGTTTTCTAACCCTATAGTCAACTCCTGAAAATCTAGGTGGCAAAATCCATGTCATTAAGGTGACTCCGGCTATGTCAAGCAATACATGGCATACCCAATAACCCTTAATTTTACTCTGCCGAACTATTCTTTATGCAGTGTCCCAGCTGTAACAACGCTGCACTTAGTTGTGTTCGGACAAGTAACGAAACAAGAATTAACAGCTAGAGAAGTACCTAGGATGCCTACTTGTTTGAAATTGTCAAAAAACTAATGGCTTGAAAGCTTCTAATTTTTATAGTTTTGTTATAGATTTCCTACTCATCTACATGTTATGCTCATTTTAAAATATGTAGTTACAGTAAATCTCTCGCTCGTTAGTAATAGGAATACATAAGCACATGTAAAATTCAAATTGTGTTCTTGCTAAATAAAAATTTACCAATATGAGTAGATAATGAACCTATACATAGAAAGGGTTGTCCTGAACATCATTAGACGAGTGATGAAATATGGAACCAAATATTTTAGGAAAAAATGTACGAAAGATATATAATCTTTAAGAACAAATAAGACCATATGATTAAAATTACTAATTAGAAATAAATGTAAATAAGGAAAATTATGAAAAAACTAATACATGCAAATAAAAAAAACCTCTTAAGATTCAAGACAACTTTTTACGTTAACACACTGGGAAAACCATATATTTGAATATATAAACTTATTCACAATGAAATAAGACGGCTGGCTGGCTAAGAACACGAGTGTAAAGGGGGGTGGGAGGAATGTGTAGAGGTTTTGCATAAAGATGGACAATTAAAATGGAAAGAAAACTCCCATTACCTAAGCAGGCGGGAGGAACTGGCCGCTATTACACAAAGGTTCCCAACGGTTTCTCAAACTTAAAAAAGTTTGTACGCAAAACCATGGGTTTTTCAGTCCTGGGAGTCTAGCAACCCTAACTCAAATTCATGAATTTCCGGCCATCATTAAAACAAAACTGCCTATATTATACATGCTACTCCAGTGTTTGATATCCGGAAAAGATATGGTCTTAGTATAAACTTGCCAGAACACCACCACTATTCACAGTAACAAGTCAAACCAATTAAGGGAGAAAAGAATTGGTATCAAAAATTACTCTATGGAAAAGATAACTTTGCAGATGTCCAATTAGCATGTTAGCAACAGGAAAGAAGTTGGTTAGAAATAAAGAACATTAACAGCTCTCAAATAAAGGTATGCCAACCCACAAGGGATTAGAATATTAAACCAAAATACTAAATTGGGATTTGAATATTGATACATTCCAAACTATTAGAAATGTTGGGAAAAACTCAATTGAGCAACCGCAGGCAGTTTTAAGTAGACTAGGAATTCACGGTTGGCAAAACACGCATGGGGCGTTAAAATAAAAATAAAATCCTAAAAATTAACGTAGCGTATATGATAAGAGGCCACCTGTATACAAAATTGCAAGACGGCCAACTATAGTGGTAAAGGGTCTCCTAGGTTAGGTAAGTGGGAAGTTTAGGTTAGTTGGCATTAATTTTTAATGAATGTGGGAAGAACTGGCTGCCAAAAAACACAAAGGCTTCGTAATAAACTACATTCTACCTCTACCCTTATATAACCTCTGAATATTTACCCAGGTGGCAGATTTACACAAATATATGGGTAAATTGCCAAAAACCATATTACTTGTATTACAGGTTCGATTTTCCCAAGCTATACAGAACATCGCTAAATATTGCAATACTGGGTTTTATAACAAGCCTGAACCTGCTATAGTTAGCAGTAATTTTTAAATGCTTTCACTTAGAGGATAACAATAATGACGATTTGGCATTCTAAAAAGATACATTCTCAATAGATGTTAAACATCGACTTAGCGAAACATGGCAGATATGTCAAAATTCAAGATACGGCTGTGTATCAATAAACGAACTTTGTTATCCTAATTCAATTCTTGTAAAATTTAACTCCTTAACAATGTCCTAATGACAGTACAAATTCATAAACTTCAACAATCAACAAACCTGAAATAACCACACGTCAAAGCATGCTCATACCTTTTCTCTAGGGCAGAGGCCCCATGTCACACCGTCTCATTTATCGATATAGAAAAAACATATTATTGCACATTTACCGACTTTGACCTCGTTTGGATCAAATTTAGGAGGCATATTGATTGATTATATATGCACGAAGCGAGGATACTGATCGTCAGGTGGTGGATGAACCCAGATGAGAACGACCACAACGAGATGCACCAGACAATCCTTACTATGGTTAAGGGATGAAAGGAACGATGTTTACGATGTGGCCTCGGAGGAGAGCTTCTTCCAAAGGCATAATTTCAAACTCCCTTAAGTAGTGTTTCTCTGAATCAAAAACAGTAATGGGTCTTGGCTTTCAATTTCTAATTCTACTTGCATTTCACAAATTTTATATTTTTCAAAATATGATAACAGTTACATTTTTATTGCTTTTATATATTTGATATATTATAGCCATATCTGAATGATTTGAAAAATATATTTTGTAGAGGATAAAATATAGACTTTAACATAAAGTGAAAACATAAATACTGTTTCTCATAATTTGCCAGGAACACTTATGTACCGGATTTTCTAGCTTTTCTCAGACGTCTGCTTGTATTATTGTCAATTTTGCTATTTTGAGGTAATATTTAATAAAGTGTGCTGTGCAGTTAAACAATATGTTTTACTTAATGTGATCTTATATATACCGTATTTGCCATGCTGCATTATCTTGTGTGAACATTCTCCCTTTGATATAACCTTTCTTTTCATATCATCTTTATATTATATAAACCTCATCGTAATTTCTTTTTTTACGATGTAAGAGATATTTATCTAGATGATTTAAACCTACAGCATATATCAACAAGTGTAATGAATTTGACAAATTGTAAAGAGAATTCTCATTGCGTTCTATGTATATTTTAATAGGCAAATATTGGGCTACTATGGTTAAAACATGTGAAATGAAATACTATTATATGTAACTTTTTATGTGCATTAGGTCACAGACGAAATTATGAAATAGCATAGGACATTTCCATCTCGATAAATATCCTCTAAAATTCTTGTAATCTTATGAGATGTTTCCTTCTATGCAGTTACACTTTCTCCGTTAACGTGGGCATATCTATAGAGAAATTGTAAATTAAACTTTTCTAGAATAAAGGATCTAAACAAATAGACATCCTTGTGTGTGTGTGTATATATATATATATATATATATATATATATATATATATATATATATATATATATATATATATATATATATATATAAATATATATATATATATATATTTATATATATATATATATATATATATATATATATATATATATATATATATATATATATATATATATATATATATATACCAAAAGGACAGATCTTAATATTTGTATAGACTATGAATAGCACCCAGTCCATAGCACGTGTATTAATACAACTAGGCCTACCATGTTTACATGTGATTTGTCGATAAATGGTGTCCATATAGAAGCATTAATGTTACCTCAAGTGTAATAAAGAATCTAGTGTCCGATTATTAATCAGTTATCAAAAAAAAAAAAAACAGGAAAATATAAAATCAATATATAGATGAAACTGCCCTCTTTGATTTCGACATCAGGAATACTGAAATACACAAGGTAGATGAAGAGTAACCGCTACATTAGATACATGTTATGGCAAATCTTACGAAAAATATTGAAAGCAAATTGAGGAAAATAATAAGAAAAAATAACTGCAATCGTTATAAATACTCATCTTTAAGGTATGTTGGTGATATATGCTGCATACCCCTGTCATTTACCTCCATCATTCATAATGGGCAAGTACGATTTTCCGGCATTACTCAAATTCCAACATGTCTTCAAAGAATACTATTCCTGTAAGTAAGAAAAATCGGAAAAGTACATTACAATTAATCCCTATTAAAAGCAATGGAATGCAACCCCATAAAGTGTGTAGGTTTATCATTAATGAAGATTGTAGGCTTATCAATTCTAGGATAAGCACGGTTGAGATACCTAGAAACCTAGAGGATTGATGACAAATGCTATTTAGAAACAGCAGCAGCACGAAGTAGTAATAGTATTTTGGTGCCTGGAGTCTGGTCATTCACTTCATAACTCTATGATCGTAGACACGATATGAAAAGTGTCGGTGCAAAGCCTTGGAATCTAAAGAAAGTCTAGTTTCTTACTGGCTGCCCACTCCGCAAAATAAGCTAGTTGGCACTCTATCTATTAATAGATAGGTGTATAGAGTCTATAGCGTTTACTTAGTATTGTAATTAAGTATTTTTATTTGACCATAAACATCAAACGAAATTAAAAGCCCGTTAGAATTATATCTAATCCTACCTTGAAATCAATTGGGATAATAAATTACCTTATTATCAGTTTTGGTAACCTATTGTGGCCTTTTAAATTCTTTCTATATCAGATTCTTGACCCGACTTATGTATGCCGTTGTCTCTCTAGCTCTCTGCCAGGATTTTGCCACATATTATTATTAGATATTATTCTCTCAACTTTACTAATTTTGGGCATGAAAATGAATGTTCTGTTTTATCTTCAGTCGCAGCAGTAGTAGAGATTTACCTTTGAAATTTTCTTCTTCCAAGTGTTTTCAAATTTAACCAAGGACTGCTTACAGAGATTATGAGGTGTAACGGCACTTCTCCTGCTACAATCGCGGGTAAAATTATTATTATTATTATCATTATTATTATTATTATTATTATTATTATTATTATTATTATTAGCCAAGCTATAACCCTAGTTGGAAAAGCAGGATGCTATAAGCCCAGGGGCTCCAACAGGGAAAAATAGCCAAGTGAGGGGAAGAAACAAAGAAATAAGTAAACTACAAGAGAAGTAATGAACAATTAAAATAAAATATTTCAAGAACAGTAACAACATTAAATTAGATCTTTCATATATAAACTATAAAAATAAAAAAAAACAAGAGGAAGAGAAATAAGATAGAATAGTGTGCCTCAGTGTACCTTCAAGCAAGAAAACTCTACCCCAAGACGGTGGCAGACCGTGGTACAGAGGCTATGGCACTATCCAAGACTAGAGAACAATGGTTTGATTTTGGAGTGTTCTTCTCCTAGAAGAGTATGCCAGGCTATTTGGTGTATGTGCAAGCAAAGGAAAATGACCCGTAACCAAAGAGAGGGATATTTAATGTAGTACTATCTAGCCAGTCTACAGGACCCAATAACTTTCTAGTAGTAGTATCTCAACGGGTGAGTGGTGCCCTGGCCATCCTACTACCTGTCTATCATGATATAATCAAACAATATATAGAAATATATTGAATAAATTTCTATATCCATAGATTTCGATTATTTCTGTCGATCATTTCTTTCAGGAAGACATTAATAACATAACCATAATTTTTAATCTAAATTTAAGTTTTCTAGGTGATAGTGTTTTAATTATTTCCATTAAAAATTTAATATATGACGAAATTCATATCGGTACTAGCTATTATGTGTCTACAGTGAATTAATACAGCATACGTTGGCATGAAGAAGATTTAAAGAAGATAGGATTATCTTTATTCTACGAAAGAAATATATATAATAAGAAAGAAAATAATACAGGATGGTGAGAAAAAGACAATAATATAAAAAAACTCAATATTAAATACATCACAAGATCACTAGAGGCGCCGTTACAGAGTCTACAGCTCGACCGTGAGGCCTGAACATTCCGTCCGCAGATGTTTGGAAGCTGTAAATAGACACAATGGAGGGAATGTAAACTGTAATTTTTGTGAAAATGAGGAGGAAGATTTGATACATTTTTAGCTATTTTGCCAGGAATATAGAAAAGAAAGAAATGAAGTACTCGATCTACAACAACCATACGACGAAGACCTAAAGAAAATAGTAGGATTATTTTCATTTAGTGAAACAAATATAGAAAAGAAAAAAGAAGTTTTGAATCTAATGTGGAAGAAAAGACAAAACAGTACAAGAAGATAAACGTTGGATGCGCCGTTGTAAAGGCTATGCCTCACCCTAGAACTAGATGTTTGGAAGCTGTCAAGTTAATGAAGACAGCATTGACTTTGACACTTTACTTACTTTAAGAGCAGCTTTCCTGGTCCTATCACGCAGGGCAACCCTATTCATTACAGGACCCGCACCTTCTGTTTATCGCCTTTTATTCGGCAAAACACTAAAGTGTGTTTTGCCGAATAAAAGGCGAGTCCCTCCGGCCAGCAATAATATTGAACTATCACACTGCATAAATGGTGCTTATTGTCAAATCAACATTATTGAAACACTTAAAGAACAAGGAAGTTGTCAGTTTCTTCTTAAAAGAAATATTTCCCATTTATCAACAGTCGAATTTGAATTGTTTTATAACCAACATAGCCACAATATATGAAATCCTAATTATTCATGGTCTGTAATTTCTGCCAATCTCTTCATTTCCAAATTATAAGCTTTGTTGTTTCTTGATTTTACCATAACATAATATGATGATCAAGTTTATGCAGTTGATACATATCTGTTGCAAGTTACTCTCCAATGTGGCGTGGTTTCCTGAACATTTCTTATGCACTTCATCATCAGTCTTGAATTTGCAATCTTTTTCAAAATGTCCATACCTTGTTCTTGTTCTTATTGTTGGGCGGAGGGATTCGCCTTTCCATCGGCACCTCCTTGGTTTTCTTCTTTATTCTAATTCTTTTAATTTCTTCTCTCTTTTTTTCCACATTTGATAGATATATTCTTTTCTTTTCTCTATTCCTTTTGATAGTGGAAGCAGGTGGTCACATGGTACATATCACATATGTTTTAAGTAATCCCATCGCGGCATAACTTTATTACCCTTATCATGAATAGCCTTCCGAACGTCAGGTTTACATTTCAACAAGTAGTGGGTAGTCCCACCTGCACCATTCTTCTTGAATACCAGAGTTACCCTCTGTTCTACATTTTGAATATGGTCCAGGTTACAATTCCTCTGCTAGTTCATCTTCATCATTGTATATATTGCATATCATTATTTTAGGTTTTAGTTTTCCAATTTTCCTCGTTATGAGAAAATCGTAGAAACGGGAAAGGACACGGTAAGCTTTGTGAGTTGTGCAGAGAAGCAGATAATATAGCAAAGCATTTGGTTAGCTGTAGAGAATTGGGAATATTTAGAAGCAGTAGTGTAGAAATAAGGAAATTAGAATCGCCAACCAAAGAAGTTGTCTAATATATTAGACAGGCTATGGAAGTCAGAAAGAAAAAATATGCAACTGAAGACTTTCTAATTCTGTAAATGCTTTGATAGTGACGATTTAACAGTAAATGAGCAATACAGGATGTGAAATATACATGCTCTCGAATGAGGTCCTGTAGAGAAAAGGGTTTACCCTGCTGTACAGAACCGGAAAAACAGCCTTCAAAGAAAAAAGTAAGCAAACCGGTGCTGTCCATGTAGAAGGTAAATAATGATAATGAACTTTCTGTAGATGGCAGCACTTTGCACTAACACGTCTAAATGTATGGTGTTATGGAGTGAGCAATGAGGAACCTGGAACCTTCTTGCCTCGAAGCAGTGTTGCCAACCCTACAGGCAGTCATGTCCCTACAACAGAAGCAAAAAGTCCCTATGTGTCCCTACTCCTGCAGCAAATGTCCCTCTGTGGGATTGAATGTTCAATGTCTCGACAGTGGTATGAAATCTTTAAGCAATTGTGTTATGATCATATTTTTTTTTTATTAGGAAGTCCAATGGCCCGCAAACTATACACTAGGTTATGTACTACAATAAAAGGAAAACATGGGTATTACACAAAATTTATTTTCTTGATAAACAAAGATTCATATCCATAGAATCATACTGAAAAATATAGCATGATGTAAGCTGGTAGGCTTACAATAACCTATACTAAATGAAAATAATTTCACTTTTTTATTATTTCAAATTCAAATTAATAATTCAAAATATTTTTGTTGCTTCACATGTATGCAATGGTTAACTACTCTCAGTCTGTTTGAAATCATACATTTGTACATTATGAAAACTGAGGTAATCTTCATTAATGCCCTTGGCTAGATTTAAACAATTTTCACCTTTTGATTTCAAGTTTGAATTGATAAATAATATGGAGTCTAACAGTTCAGGTCCCATCTTATTTCTCTTTTTTGTTTTAGCATCACCCATCATCGAAAATATTCGTTCTGTTTCAGCATTCGAGTGAGGCAATGTTAAAACAAGTTTAGCCAGAAATGCCAAATTCTTGAAAACAAATTCATCTGAATAATTTTTTAATTGAGAGAGATACACCCAAAATTCTTCATTGTTTTTCTTTTTTAGCATTTCACACTCATCTGAATTGAAATATATAGGCAAATCATTCCACTCTTTTTGAATTTCATTAACAGAGCCTACAAGATGCTCATACTTTTTGGCTAAAGTCTCCAAATTTGGCAATTTTTTCCTGACCTCGATATCTAATGCTACCTTGGAGATTACAAATTTCATTTCTGAGTACAGAGGATCAAAGAGAGGTAACCGTTTCACAAGTTCCATGAATGCTGTTTGATAAAAGGAAAGGCACCTTTGTCTGAAATGCTTGTTACCTTCCAAATTCTTAGTAGTAGCAAGCAGTGCCTCACATTCGTATCCTAACTCTATTTGACTAAGCGGAATAAGCTGTTCTTCATTATTGGGATCAATTCTGGACAAATCGGATAGATATTGGGGTTTGATAAAGTTCTTACAAATAAGTCTTGTCATTCTTAAGCTCTCATCTTGTAGGATACCAATCAAATTGTTTTTACTTTGAAAAAGAGCATTTAGTTGATTAAAATATCCAAGCACATACTTCAAAAATGTCAGGTAAGCTTTTGTATATGGATTGTTGAATTCTTTCATTATAAGTTCTGCTGAAATAACCTTATCTTCTATCTGGGCCTGAAAGAATAAGAGCTTTAAAACTTCCCACTGATTCAGTATTCGTTCAATGCAATGCTGCATTGCAAGCCATCTTGTATCAGAAAGTCTAAGCATCTTATGTCTTTCGGCAGCAAGATATTCCTGCAATTCTGCTAGCTCTGCCTGCCTTTTTGAGCTGTGACTAAAATATGAAGCAATATTTCGAACGAAATCTTCAATATTTCTCGGCAAATTACTTGTTGCTTTGCTAGCCACTATATGGAGCGAATGACATATACATTTTAAAGTAAAGAAGCTTTCATCTGCATCTCTTTGCAATTTGGTCATAAGGGAGTTGTTTTTTCCTACTAATACACTTGCATTGTCTGCTGCCATGGCGATTATGTTGGTCAAGGGAATACCTTTCTCTACAAAACATGACTTCACTACTTTACTAAGAGTCTCGGCATCACTATTTCTGGCATCGTGTGAAATTGCTTCTAACAGCTGTGTGACAACTCGACCTTTACCCTCATCATCAAAATATCTAACTAGCACTGCAATAATCTTTACTTTGGATATATCTGTACCTTCATCTACTAAAATGGAGAACTTTTTCTCTTTTAGAGTCTCAATCAATTTTTTCTTGTCGGCTTTTGCAATAACATTTTTAATAATGTAAGAGCATTTTGTTCTGTGCAAAGAAACACCTTGGATGACATCACAGTTAGGTATACCAATTTTTAAAGCATCAATTAAGTGATCAATAGTGTTCATAGATATGTTGTGTTCAGCAAATACCCCACTTAGTATTATTTCTAGCTTCTTGATATCATCCTGTGTACTTCCAGTTCCTTTACTAGATTTACCTCTCTGAAAAAATGAACCTGCAGATGGTTGATGTGCAATTACTTTAACTGATCTCTTGTGCGATTCCCTGTTACTGTGTTTTACCAACTCACTGTGTCCTGCTACAAGTTTACTATTGCACGCTTTGCAGAGGGCATGAAAAGGGTCATCCTTGACTTCAGTTAACCATCCACGAAATTCATCTTTCTGAAACCAGAGCCATATAGAATCATGGATAATATAATGTAAACTCGATATTGGCTTTTTATACAAGGAAAATAGAACTATTTCTCATTTATATGTCAGCGGCACGAACAATTCTATATTCCTACGAAATACAGAAAGAAAAAGAGTAAATGAAAAATTTAAATAAATGAGTAAGACTTTGCTTAATTCCTTCACAAACTATGGGCTTATCAGGGTGAGGGGGGGGGGGTCTTCAAATATCGTGTGTGTGTGTGTGTGTGTCTATTTCTAAAAGGAAAGTAAACTGAATTCGGTTACTGTGCCCCTCCCCATGAAAACAATTAATGCCTAGTGCAAATAGCCTAGTAACAGAAATCAATAGATCTTTGTAAGTTAGGCCTAACCAAAGAGCCTACGTATACCTACCTGCTCTAACTTATGTCTAGTTTATCATGCTTCTTGTATGATCATAAATGAATGGACTATTGCCACACCTTGTGACCATTCATTGCTCCCTTACAAAACTCCAATAGGCCTATTCGAAATCATCTCGATGACTTGATCTAACCTATCATACAGTCTCACCTAGCCATTTTAATGTTTTGTTGAATTGTAAATAACACACAGTCTTTCATAACCATACCTGTAACCATTCTTGTCTAAATCGCTGCTTTCTAGGAGGAGATTTTTCATTTTTCGGGAGTTCTCCTCTCCTCTGTTTTACTTTCTTCGGTGTGCTCGGTCCAGCCTTATCCATGATCTAAGAGTATTCAGTCAGTCAATTAGTTATAAGCTAGAAAACCGTCTTCACAATAACCTTGTGCAGGTCTTACATGAGCGTACTACCACCACCACACTGTCAGTGACACATCCAGACTACATACTACCTGGTAACGGTTATTATTTACATGTGCAAGACATGTTCATTCTGAACGTTTGCAGTATCGGAAAATGAGATTTAAAAAAGTGGGTATGGTAATTTATCATATAGATTTTATAGTGGTGTAGCACTGAAGGTAAAGGGCAGTTAGCCGAAAATATATATTTTAATAAAAATTTTAAAAGTCCCTACGTTTCCAGAAATTTTGCAAGGGCGTCCCTACGTCCCTACGGCAAGAAAAATTAGTTAAATGTCCCTACGTTTAGGGACATGTCCCTACGGTTGGCAACACTGCCTCGAAGAAAAGATGTGGATTAACCTGACATGATAGCACGGGTTCCTGCATCAAAAGTATTATTATTATTATTATTATTATTATTATTATTATTATTATTATTATTATTATTATTATTATTATTAAGCTACAACCCTAGTTTGAAAAGTAGAATGCCAAAAGCCCAAGGGCTTCAACAGGGAAAATAGTTCAGTGAGGATAGGAAATAAGGAAGTAAATTAACCTATACGAAAAGTAATAAAAATTAGGAAGAGGATTCTGCGTTTGCATCGTGAATTTAAGTATGAATATTAAATATAATATTTCATAGAGAGAAAACAGATAATACAATTCAGAAGCTTTGTTATTAAAACATATCGATCGTAAAATTTATGATTAGAGAAACAGTAAAGGTTTTCAAGGGATGCATAATGGAATACATACTAGAATAGATAAAACATGCAGTCTATTAAGTGGTGAATGTTTTCTATGTGTTTCGAGATTGTGGATTTAACAATAAACGAATATTATGCGGCGTGAAATGCTGAATGCCTAGGAATATATACGATAAAATGAATTACTAAAGGTCCCGTAGATAGTAAGGTCCCCTGCAGTATAGGGCCTGAAAAGTAGCATTTAAAGTAAAAGTACAACAAAGAGATATATGAGATAAAACTATTTCAAACGAATTATTGATATGAAAAATTAATAGGATATGGATTTCTATTTAAAAATAATGAGATCAAACAGTAAAGAACGTAAATATTATTTAGAAACGAGAAATCAATGGAAAGTAATTTTAGCGGGAAAAGCTATAAAACAGTTGCAGCAAATGTTTTTATGTTGACTAGGCTGACATGAGTCTTTTTATAGTTTACATAGGACATATCTGTTTTTGACGTTGTTATTAGTCTATATATGACATATCTGTTTTGACGTTGTTGATAGTTTATATATGATATATCTGTTTTGACCTTGTTAATAGTTTATATATGGCATATCTGTTTTGTGTTACTGTTTTTAGAGTGATTTATTGTTAATTTGTTCTCATCACTTATCTATTTTTTTATTTCTTTTCCTCACTGGGCTACTTTTCTCTTTTGAAGCCATTGGGCTTATAGCATCTTGGTTTTCCAACTAGGGTTGTAGCTTGGCTAGTAATAAAAATTATAATAATAGCTGACCAAGGAAGGAGCCGTCATAGAGGCTTTGACGTTCAGTGTACATCCCGATCTCGAAAGGTTCGCATTCCGTTCGTCGTTTGTCTTCTCTTCTCAACCACCACAACCTTAACCATGGCTGTAAGTATACCTGGGATACGAAATTTCGACTAAATTTACTTGTTATATTAAATAAATGTGTTCATTCTATTCTATTTTCGATGAAAAATAATAATTTTATAATATCAGTGCCATGAATTTAGGGAAAACAGCCAGATGTGATAGATAAATAGCGATATGTTTTGTTTACTTTTTGTCCTCCAGTATCGTGTACTGTAAGAAATAAGTAAATCTGTTCGAATTTGGTTAAAACCCTTAAATAATGGTAGGGAAATTTCTGGTTAAATTATATTGCTAGTATTTAAGCCATTGTTAAATTGTATTGCAAGTATTCAAGCCAAGTGTTAATTTATTAGGTACCACCCTGTTGTAAGAAGTACATTTATTTTGGGCCGGTATCATTTCATGGCCCAGCTTTCGATATATAGGCCATGCTGGTGTAAACTATTTTGATAGTTTATTTAGAATGTTTATAGTCTAAAGTAATACTTCGTCATACGCTTAAGTTTTTCTACAATTTCTTAAGCTAACCATAATCTACTACAGATGATCTTGTCCTTTGTTATAACAAAATTTCGATATTAAGCCGGACTAATATTTCCTGCCTTGTATAAATATATCGTATATTAAACTGCCGTTCATATAACTAATACCCAATTGTAGTCAACTTTATATTACCCTCCCACTACTGGGTTTAATAGTCTTAAATATGGGTTTATTTGCATCAAAAGCCTCTTGTTACAGATGCTATGTACATGTATTTTAGTTAATAATTTTTAGCAGTTTTTTTCCTACGGCCAATGTATAATACCCCCAATAGATTTGTGTTTATACTGAAACAGCAGTGAATACGGTCTACTCAACTAGAAAAAGGGGAGTAAAATATTTCCAATATAGGGTAGAATGTAGTTTGTTGGGATAGGCGATGTCTTTCTTATTACTTGTCAAATAATTTTTTATTTTGTGTATGAGGGACCTATGAAGTGGGTTCGGGGCTTGCCCCGGTGTGACGGTCTGAACGACCCCCCGGTCTCAAAATTCTCCTTGATAATCTGCGCATGCGCGAATATTACCGTTTTCCAGTGCATATGAGGTTGTTTTATTTTCCTGTAATGTTAGCGTGCGCAGCTCAACATTACCGCTTGCCAGTACATACGAGTTTGATGTTTTATTTTCATGATACCGAAGCCAGCTAATGGCGGAAAAGAACCATTATACAATGCCAAGGAGAATTCTGAGACCGGGGGATCGTTCAGACCGTCACACCGGCTAGGGGTTGTGACCTGGGAATTACTAGGTTAATTGGGTTTGTGGTGTTTTTATGATAGCGACAGTTTTGGGGGTTGGTCGGCTGGGGAGTGTTATCTCCCCCGATAGGTATAAGGAAGGTAAGGACGCGGCTTCAGGGGCGGTTTTGTTGTTGGTTACTTCCTGTTGATACCATGCATGTCCCAACAAACTACAAGGGCTCCGTATGATGGTCTATGGTGACTACATAGTTGTAGATAGGCATATATTAGCCTTTGTATATCGGCGGCCAGTCCTTCCAGCGTGCATAAAAAAAAAGGGACACCAACTAACCTAACCCACAAGCCGTGTCCCTACCTACCTAACTAAAGGGGAGGCCTAACGCCCCTTTTGACCCCCCCCTTTTACACAGCCGTATTCTTAGTCAGCCCTCATCATACACAGGTGGCTGCTATCATACATATACCCCCAGTCCCCTCACCATGTATAAAGATAAACCCAACTAACCTAAACTTCCTCTGCCTTACCTAATCTATAAGCATTGTTCTTACCTATTTATCTAACGGAGGGGCTTCTGCCTTCTGCTCCCCCACCTTACACAGCCGTATATTTCGACTGCCGTTATTATGCATACACACCTTAATTTATATTGGTATATATTTATATATATATATTAGTAACAGTGCCACCTGGATAAAGTGCATAAATGTAACCAATTGAATATACTTTAGTCCTCGATTATGTTAGACGATATTAGAGAAATGTCATTAAACAGTGGAGTAGATAAAAGATATGTGGGGTGGGTGCACTTTATATTGTAAGTTTCGTACTATTGCTGCAATAATAGGTGTTTGGTTTGGGTGGGAAGAACAGATTGCTCAATTTGCAGGCTGCTCTCACCCAGCCACTCCATTAGTTTGGATGGGTTGCCTCTTGCTAGGTCAGGTTTATTTTAGCCACCTGTATGTATGATGACAGCTGGGCTGTCCAGCTAAGAATATGGTAGTCCCCCCCCCCCCCCCCCCATCCGTTAGGCTAATAGGTAAGGACACTGCTTGTAGGATAGGTGAGGTGCGAAAGTTTTTTTTAGGTAGTCTTGTGTAGAGGTTTTAGCAGAAAAACCTTCAAGATTTGTAGTTCAGTGGCCAAGTCTTACAAACAACTAGAAAATGGGAAGAAAATTACCATTTTCTATGCAAGCAGAGGGAACTGTCCGCTGATATACAAAGTCTCGTCGTAGTTTTAATTCTAATGTTTAATGTTTAATGTTTATTGGACAAAAAATATTTACATTCAAAGATTTACAAAAAGAAAAAAAAAACTCAGTCCAAGCCCATGTGGAGCAGAGCTCTTCGGGCAATAATACAACAAAATAATATCATCAATTAAGTAAAAATAAAAAATAAAGTAAATATGGATATAGATATACAAAATGTACGCATACATATACATAATCATATGTATACAAATAGATACATATAAATGAGAATCTTAGCCTAAAAACAAATGGAAATGCATATTTATATGATAAGGAAAGATGGTATATGAAAGCTAATGGTATATACATTGAAAAAATTGTAGATATTAAGCAAAAAACTCAGTAAAAGAACTAGTTTTACAAATAAAAAAATATTCTAAACAATGAAACATACTTGCGTTGTGGTTAGGTAGGCAAGTATAAATATTTATTAATAAAGCTTAATACCCAGATAACAGGAGATTTGTATATGATTTCTTAAAAGACCGAACGCTAAGCAGTGCCTTTAGATAAGCGGGCAGAGTATTCCAAAGTTTAATACCTAATCCTAATTCTAACACAGTACCCGGCAGTCCAACAATTTACATTTTCTATGGTGTTTTTGTTCATAAGCCACCCAATGCGTTAGCTTAGTGTTATATTATTACCTACCAGATGCTTATCACAGAAAGATTAGCATTCTTAGAGATGGTTTATGATCTGTTTCTTATAAATGCCAGCCCTGTGTGGCATGGTTGCACATTATTTAACTTTTCCATGAATATATTTTTCCCCTATTGTAGTCTAACCTATATGTTCAGATTAGACACACCTGTGAAAAATCTGCTTGGTTGTAATAAGGAAAACTAAAGTAATGAATTTTATCAAGTCTAAATGGAATTGTTCATAGTAAATTAATTGGAAAACCCTTATCCCATATATTGTACAGGTGTTATGATTGACTGTATGCTGTTATATCATTTCTAAAATCACAATTAGCAGTTTAATCAATTTTATTCAACTTCGTAAGAATGGTCAATGTTGAACTTAAGTGTTTTACCCTCTTGAGGCCTTTGGTGGTATGGACTTTAACACCTGACCAAGAAAACCGTAAATTAAATTGAAATGGCAAATGGTTATTCAACTAAATATTACTTCCCAACATGACAGACTGAGTAATGTTAACGCAGTGTTATTTCCTGTTGACTATCTTGCCGTAGGCTCCACGAATCGCTAGACTTCCAACTAGTATGCGAATTTATTAAATAAAAAGCTAGATTGTTCCTTGCTTATTTCCACTGATTTGTAACATGTTCTAAGGCTGTTTTTTATTCAATGTCACAAAATTGAGTACATTTGAGTATCAATTTCGTGTTATGAAACATACTTGAGAAATTTTTTAATTTTTATCCTGGTAATATTTTTCTACAACCACCAATGGATAATTACGAGTTTCAACTCGTGATGCTCCTATCATTATAGGCACCGTGTTATGTGGTTAAGAAGTGCGAGAACGCATAGCTGTTTGCATACAGCACGTAATTCAGTCTGACATATATATTCGTATCTAACGCAACGAGTAGAAACAGTTAGTATTATAGGACCCTGGTTTTTGGAGCTGTTTACAATTTTTACTAGTACTGTTTGTTCTGAGTGAAGGAGAAACATCAGCAGCCTTGTAGGAAAATTCCTTTTAGTGAGAAAGTATCAAACTTGCTATGTAAATGACGGATGCCGTGGAATGAGTCCATTGTCATGCAATTTAAGTATTAGGGATTAGGTATATTTCGTTATGTAAGATGAGAAGCAGATGAGTAAAATTCTATGAGAGCTCCAATAATGTTGGACAGAATTAAGTGGCTGGTCCTAGTTATTGCAAGACAAGGGTTTTGGGTATAATTGATTAGGTTGTGTGTGTGTGTGTGGCATCCCTCTTGAATTACCCCAAGACTTGTTTTTAATTTTGTTCTTTATTCCAGCGTGGTCCTAAAAAGCATCTGAAGAGGCTTACAGCCCCCAAGGCATGGATGTTGGACAAGTTAGGTGGTGTGTTTGCACCAAGGCCATCCACTGGGCCTCACAAGTTGCGTGAGTGCCTGCCCATGGTGCTTCTCCTTAGGAATCGTTTGAAGTATGCTGTGACAAATACTGAAGTAACCAAGATCACCATGCAAAGACTTATCCGCGTTGATGGAAAGATTCGCACAGATAGAAACTACCCAACAGGCTTCATGGGTAAGTTGAACAATTTGGAACAGTTTGAAAAAATGTAAATGATTTCGTTTTGACTAAATATTGATTAATCTTTACCATAGGGTAAAGATGTTACATAAGGCAATGTTTTTATTTTATACAATTCTTACAGATGTTGTAACCATCAAGAAGACTGGGGAACACTTCCGTATTCTCTATGATGTAAAAGGCAGATTCATCCCTCACCGCATCACTGACGAGGAAGCAAAGGTACGTATCTGGTTTGCAATGTTCATAAAATTTGATTTATGCTTAGAAACAATGCCCCAAAGAGTGCACTAAATTATATTCAATTGCAGTACCCTTTGATCTTTCTATCCTCCATGTTCTACCTCAATGCAGAATAGTCAAACACTTGATAATATACTAAGGAACCAAAATTCTTTACAATGAAATTGAGCATACGAGTGCCATCAATTTAGTTATCAAAACCCAACACATATCAGTGTATAAACTCAGTCCTTTCATAACCACATGTGTCAGTTGGAGGCCTTTAATTCTTAGTTAAGGAAACTTTTTTCAAGTTTTCATGCCGAGTACAAATACAAGAGAAGTGGAATTAAAGGAAACTTCTCATTACAGTGCTCGGTATATCATCAAAGCAAGACTTATTGGGTTTGTCATGAATTTGACTTGCCTTATGCATCTTGGTACAGTTAATTTTCTGAAATATATATTGGGTGTAGAAAGTGGTGAGTAATTTAGTTTGGTTTTTATATTTTTTAATGTCATAAAAGTCCTTAGTGACAGGGTGTGCTTGTTAGCTAATATTGAAAATGACCAAATTGGTTGGGATGTATTTGTAGTCTCTAGTTCAGATACACAGAATACGGGAGGAAATTATGGTTAATATTTTTCGTATACAGTACAATGCATTTGTTCCTACACATTAACTTGTCTTCTAATAAAGGTATGTTTAAAGCATTGCTGAATCTCATCTTCTGAAATTGTAAGGGTTATGGGTAGTCTTCGGGAGGGTGACGGGGAAGCTGCGTCGTACATAACAGTGAGTATCCACTTTGTATTTCACCTGGGCATGAAGTAAAACTGCCTCTTGAAGGTGTAATACGGTGCTGTCAGTTCTCAGCACACACTATCTAGCACCTACATTTTAGTCTTCAACTTTGCCTCTGTTTACTTTTCCCTTCCATATTCTGGTTCAAAAGCATTCAACTTGTAACCTGGTTGTGCAATTGGTTTCTCCTCAGGTGCAATTTGTTGCTGAATAGTTTCACTGGCCCCAGTGCTTAGCAATATGAACTAACTTCTACATATCCAAATTAATTTTACCGATGGATTATACAATACTTTTAAAAGACAAGGTACCGTAAACATTTGAAGAGTATTATTAAGGGAATATCGCTGTAATGTACAAGCAAAATAAAATTGTCAAGGTTAAGATATTGAGAGAAAAAGAGAAAGGATTTTCAGTGTGAGAAGTCAGGGAAGTGGTATCCTTTATTTTGGGAATGATAAATTAGAATATTCAAGGTGAGTAGTGCCATCAGGTTGCCATCACTTTCTGGCCTTCTATTATACCTTTGTTCCAGCTTCCTCTCTGTCATCTTGGTGTCCAACCTCTGATAGAACAACAGGGTGGGGTTTTCCCCCATTTGTACATGGTTCCTGAGTGGCCTCCGAGATTGCAGTGTGCTTTTCCTTTTTGTCCAAATTTTTAAATCGAATTCTGAAACGATGTCGATTAAAATGTCAAATCAAACATCGGAGTGCCACCTGTATAGTGTATCAAAGTTCCAGATTAAGAAGCAGTTAACTTGTGTTGTCATGCCGAGCACTGATGCAAGAGAAGTAGAATCAAAAACTTCTCTAAGCAGTGCTCGGTATATTAACCTAGCAAGACTTATTGGGTTTGTTAAGGATTGTGTATTACCTTATTCATCTTGTTACATTTACTTGCCCTTTAAGGTAGCGGTTTTTGATAACACATACATATAGAACATGAATGTAATATTTAATGTTGGAAGAAGATTAGCATTTAAACAGACCAATAACTTTCTGGGCTTTTAGTGTTCACTTTGGTGGGATTCAGGTGTAGTTGTATTAATGGGGTTTTTGTGACTTAGGTGTATTTTGATGGGTAGTCTTTGAAATTATACTAAAATATTGGGGAAGATCTTAACTATTTGATCCTTTGGACCATAGTCAGTACGAACTTGACATTTTTAGTTCCTCTTCACTCTCTAGCTGTGGCCACTCCATTTCTTCAGTTTGAGTCCTCTTTTCATATTGTATTGGCAGAATTTCCCCAAGCTTTAGGTTAAACCTCTATATTTCAATGGTGTAGCTTGAGCAGCCTTTAGCTTTGCTCATCAATGTTCAGATTCTGTTAACCCTAGACGAAGGTATCAATCAACAATTACTGTACCTCCAATTGGTTAGCCTGATTCCAAACCTGTTTCAATTATGTAATTGAATTAAATTATGTAATTCCTTTTATGTTTTCGCTAATAGATCCCTAGGGGATGGTGATAGGCAAGGTTGGAAGAGCCCTCTTCACATGTAAGGTTGGGCAATCCTGAATGAAATGAAAAGTTTCACTATAATCAACTTGTCAATCTGTATAGACTACCAAATTCCCTTACTGTAATCAACTCAATCTCTATAGACTACTAAATTCCCAATCAATCCTTACCAGTTTTACAATAGGCATTTGTAATTTCACTATGTAATCAATAAACACATACGTAAATATATAGTACTCTAAGTACGTAAAAAATCTAGTCTTTTGTTGTCAATTCTATCATGATCACTTGCGTGACCTCAGTGTCTTGGTTTTTTGGTGATAATCCAAGGAGCTCTAAATTTTAAGTGTTTGCCGAGCCCTTATATATGAGAAGTTGTTAACAGTAATAGAAACTTCTTCAGAGTAATCGGTATATCAACAAGGCAAGTTCTATAGGGTTTGTCTAGAAAAAAAAGCTTAACCTTGTGCACCTTGTTTACAATTATATGGATTTCGAAAGAGCATAGTCATTAGATACAGTAGTAGTTTGAAAATTAGTTTGGGTTGTGTAATATAGAGGTTAATAGTTAGTTAGTGTAAGTTACCATTTAAGTTACAATCTTAAGCAAACATCTTTTTCTGTAAATGGATGCAATTTTAAGCCTGCTGAGTTCTTATATATGAGAAGTTGGTAATAACAATAGAAACTTCTCCAAACAGTAATCGGTACATCAACAAGGCAAGTTCTATAGGGTTTGTCTAGAATATAAAAGCCTGACCTGTCGTCATTGTAGCATTCGCGCAACCACTTACTGCGTTTGCTTTATCTTTTTTATAGCCTAAATCATTAATCCAATGAATTTGTAAATGTTCAGCCTTTCTAAATCGAGTGCAGATGCACAGGAAAGTGTCAAAATTCTTGAGCATTACTTTATGCAATTTGTTACAATTCATTGCTCTACGGGTGTTGCTCATTCTACAGTTTTGTATGTTGATACCTTTTTACATACTACTTGTTTTTTTAATTGTAAATCTTCATCTTTCAGTACAAGCTCTGCAAGGTGAAGAAAGTGTCTGTTGGACCAAAGGGTGTTCCCTTCATTGTAACCTCTGACGGTCGCACACTGCGCTACCCTGACCCCCTCGTGAAGGTCAATGACTCCATCTTGTTTGACTTGGAGACCAAGAAGATGAAGGATTTCATCAAATTTGAATCTGGTAAGACAAAGACCTTTTGTACACCTTAGAGTGAATCCATTTTTTATTGACATCTTAAATTACTTTGACTAGAATTTTTTTTTTCAAATGTAATACTGAGGTTTTGTATTACTGTTGATGTTAAAATCCTGAATCTAGTAAATGTTTTTCTAAAAATTTGCAATTTTAAAATTTTCAACTTTTCCACAGGTAACTTGTGCATGATCACTGGAGGCCGTAACTTGGGTCGTGTTGGAACAATTGTATCTCGTGAACGACACGCTGGTAGCTTTGATGTAGTCCATGTTAAGGACTCCGTTGGTCACACCTTTGCTACTAGGTAAGATTTTTCCCCCTAGTAAACTGTTTTCTTGAAATTTTATTAATTTGGTCCCGAGTAATGCACGCGAGGCGTTTTTATAGAATTCCTCCTAAACGAGCTCGGTAGAATAATGTAGTAGAATGATGATAGTTACAGTTAGCCTTTTTCCTGAAGGGTCTTGGCTACAATGTTCTACTTACAAATTTATTTGATATAAGATACAGTTTGGGGTAAGTTTCAAAACTAATTTTCATGCACTACAGTACAAATACTAAACCTTTTAAAAAATGTCTAAAAGGATTTATACTAATTAGGGTTGTGTCATTTGCTAGATTTTGAATTTTATTAACTAGATATTATTTAATGCACACCTTTCAATGTCTTCCGTGAAATCAGGACAGTATACTTTTAGAATAATCAACTCATACTAAACCAGTTATTTGTTTTGATAGAAGATTGTTGCTGTCTGCATTTCTAACTAGGAATAGAGCTTTGCTATTTATGATAGTAATAAATATGGTGTTGCACTTGTGGAACAGGTGGTCTAAGGTCATGCATTACTAGCTATTATGTCAAAGAAATGTTTTTATCCAGTCTGATGTCCGTTATGAAACATTGGTAGGCCTGATGCTGCCCTTGTTATAGGTGCTATATATTAGAGTATTCAAATGTAACCATTATAATTTGTAGGGTTACAGATGCAGCCTGACAAACAAAAACTAAGTATAGGAATGTTACTACATTGAAAGAAAGGCCTATTTACCGTTGATAAGAAACTTCAAAAATAATCATGCTGTTAATGAACTGATTTCTTTAACCCTCTGTGGGTCCGATAATGATAAACTTTCTTCTTGTGTGTTAACATGACTATAACCTCTTAATAGAAAATTCTATCTTCATCCTTTGTTAGTTACTCTGAAACATCAACATACAGCGAGTAGGTTGGTACATGACATCATTGCTCATTGGCATAGTCATGAGCCTGACTTTTTGTCACGGCCCGGATCAACAGAGGTATATATGTCATAATACTGCTGAATGTCCACTGTTATCAGTGCCTGGTCATTGACTTCAATGTATAACTCCAATCCAGTCTTGTATTAGTGGGCATTCCAATATGCTTCCTTTCAATAACCTTCTTTAATGGACACTAGTGAGAAGTGAGCCACTAATGACGACATTGGAAATGGGGGTAAATTCCAAGACTACTAAATGTTGCGAAAGATCATATTCTTTTCTAATTGTTGCTTTACATACTGTATTTCAATTAAAGAATTCTCTAAGGTATTTAAAGGCTTGTAGTTCCTTTGGTTTCAAATTGAAAGATACATTTCAAGTTTTAAGGAATTTTACGTCATTGAATTTTTGAGGTTTTTCTTTGTGAAAGTTACCAGGAAGTTTCGATGAATTTAGTCCCGAGTAATGCACGCGAGGAATTTATATAGAATTCCTCCTAAACGAGCTCGGTAGAATAAGGCAGTAGACTGATATGTTATTAATTTGTCTTTTCCTAGATGGTTATGGCTAGATCATACTACTTACATATTTTTTTAATAGAAGATAAGATTTTGTGCAAGTTTCCAAACTAAACTTGAGTTGTCAAATTTTCGTGCTCCACAAATATTTTTTTTTTTTCTAGTGAATGTCATAGTACAGTATTTATATTAGGGTGTTGTGTATGGTTTGAGTATCATTTGCTTTATGCACCTGTCCGTGTCTTCTGTGAAGTCAGGACCATATACTTTTAGAAGAATCTACGTGCAATAAACCAGAGTTGTATTTTTACTCTGCTTGTAATGGTAGTAATAAGTTTTGCACTTTTGGAAAATAGACAAAAGAAGTGTTTTTATCACTTACCCATAATGATATATTGGTAGGTCAATGTACGGTACTGCATTGTGTACTTTGTTGAGGCTGTCTTTAATATAAGTACTACGGTACAAGTATTCAAATGTTACTGCATTAAGATTTGTGTGTTAGCCAAGTATACAAATGTTACTGTATTTAAAGAAATTGTCCTAAGTGTTTCAGAATATAACTAGTGAAATTGAAAGATAATAGTTTATGGGTTAGTTAATGATATCTAAGTCGGCATTTTATTCAGGCTTTTCTTTTCGACGGTTATCAGGAAATTACCAAATGTATGAATTTGGTCCCGAGTAATGCACGCGAGGCGTTTATATAGAATTCCTCCTAAACGAGCTCGGTAGAAGAAGGTAGTAGACACATGTCGGTAATTTCAGCCTTTTCTTATAGAGGGGTTTTGGCTAGAACATACTACTTACATATATGTGGAATATAAGATATGGTTTTGTTCAAGTTTTAAAAACTTAAATGTCAAGTTGAATGTTTGATTTTAATACACTGTAGATTGAAAGTCCTTCCTGAAAAGCTTTCATTAGGAGTTATCTAAAATCAGTGTGAAAGGTAGTCAGTTGCCAAGTGTCTTAATGTGAAATTAGCCAGGTATTTGCTTTACAGAATATTTCACTTGCCCTAAACATTAAACCAGCTGTAAGATTTATTTGATGGGAAATAATGTCGATCAAGTGTTTATGAAGGAAAAAAATTTCAAATTTTAGTTTCCTTAGATTGAAATTGAAATATATATAACATTAGATTTTGCAAGCTTCAAAACAATATCAATTTGAAAGGTCTAAATTTCATGCATCACAAATGCAAAAACTTTTAATGAATGTCTTATTTATAATACAGTAGTTAGGGTGTTGTATGGGTATGCTTGATTTTAGATTATAACCGTGTAAATATTTTATATGAACCTGTCTGTGTCTTCTGAGAAATCAGGACCGTACACTTTTGAAAGAAATCATAGATTTTACAAAGGTTTGCTCCACGTACTACAATTGATTAAAGAAGTCTCAAAAGTATGTACAGTATTTAAGGCTTGTAGTTTTCCTAGATTGAAATAAAAAGGCATAGTTTACGTTCACTTGATGAATTCTTGGTCAGTGCATTTTGTTTAGTTTTTCTTTGAGAAACTTGTCAGGAAATTTCGAAATTTGTTTTGTTTATTTGGTCCCGAGTAATGCACGCAAGGCGTTTATTTAGAATTCCTCCTAAACGAGCTCGGTAGAACAAGGTAGTACTGTATACTGATGTTATTAATTTCAGCCTTTTCCTATACATGGGTTATGGATAGAACTCTCTACAGTACTTACATATATGTGCTATATAAGATATTCTGTGCAAGTTTTATAACTAAAATCAAATTGAATGGTATTAGTATTTTTATGCACCATAAATTGATAAGCCTTTTCAGGGGAAGGATGTTATAATTGTTGTGCGAACCATAAATATTTGCTAAGCATCATCTGTGAATTAAGCACAGTGTTTTCTATACATGATATTTCATTTGCATAATTTTACTTGATAGGAAGGAATTGTTATAATGTTTATGAAGGAAAATATTTTTGAAGTTGAATTTAGTTTCCTTAGATTGAAATTAAAATGTATATATTGTTTTAGTTAATAGATTCTAGGTCAGTGTGTTTTGTTTTGGTGTTACTTTTAAGCATCATCTCAGCAGGAAATTTCGAAATGTTTATTTGCCCCCGAGTAATGCACGTGAGGCGTTTATATAGAATTCCTCCTAAACGAGCTCGGTAGAATAATGTTGTAGACAAATGTTGTTAATTTCAGCCTTTTCCTTGAGGGGTTTGGCTAGAACATCCTACTTACATATATGTTGAACATAAGATATAGTTTAGAAATAGAATTGTCATATTTTTTTCACTAAGTAATAAAACTTAGGTGAATGCCTGAGAATTATGTGTACTAATTCAAGTGATATATGTATAAATTATCTTTTGCTGGTTTAAAAATTTCTAGTGTGTAAATATTTTATATACACCTGTCAATTTTTTATGAAATCAGGATCATTTACTTTTATAAGAATCAAGTTGCATTAAACCAACGATTTAATTTTACTTAGATCTCGTCTTTAATTGATAGGAAAGACACTTGATTCTAACTAGGAATGAATTTTTTTTTAAGTTTTAGTAATAACTAAGGTTTTGCTCTTGAGGAGCAGGTAGTCCAAGATCGTGCATTCCTAGCAAATATGAAAGCGAAAAGTTTTTATCAGACTCGAGTATCCATAATAAAGTATTAGTTGGCCAATGATATAAGGCACTGGGGAAGGTACCTTTCTTATAAATACTGAATGGCACAAGTATTCAAATGGGATTGCAGTAAAGTCTGTAGATTTACCCATGCAGAATAACTAACAATAACCAAGTTTAGGAATGTTACTGCATTAAAAAAAAAAATGGTATATTTGTCCTTGGGAAGAAACTTGCAAAATTTAAGCCTGTCGTATTTTGGCTTCTGGGGAAATTTGTTTCAACTCTCTTGCATCCCCAGTAGTGTCAAGGCAGTTATCGATACAAGAAAAGTTTCTTCATATGAACAAAGTTATTAATGTAATTTATTTTATAATTTGGATAAAGGACTTCTTTAATATCCTTGTCATGATGGTGCTGAATGGCCTTCTTGGTCCCAGTGCTTGGTCATTGTCCTGAATCTACAAATTATAGACATTACTAAATGTTGCTGCAAATCACAAACTAGAAGTGTCTCAAGGTCTTCACTGTACTTAATGCTTGTAGTTTCCTTATATTGAATTTAGGAAATATAGAATTCTAGGTCAGTTCATTTGAAAAAAATAGATTTATAAGGAATTTTAGGAATTGTTTACTTAGTCCCGAGTAATGCACGTGAGGCGTTTATATAGAATTCCTCCTAAACGAGCTCGGTAGAATAAGGTAGTAGACTGATGTTATTCTTTTATTCAACCGTTTTCCTAGAAGGGTCTTGGTTAGAACATCCTACTCACATGTGAAGAGAATATTAGATATGATTTTGTGCAGAAAATATAATTGAAGTTTTAGTTAATGAATTCTAGGTCAGTTCATTTGAAAAATAAAATTAGATTTATAAGGAATTTTTTGGAATTGTTTACTTAGTCCCGAGTAATGCACGTGAGGCGTTTATATAGAATTCCTCCTAAACGAGCTCGGTAGAATAAGGTAGTAGACTGATGTTATTGTTTTATTCAGCCTTTTCCTAGAGGGGTCTTGGTTCAAACATCCTACTTACATATGTAAAGAATATTAGATATGATTTTGTGTAAGTTTTAAAACAATCTAAAAATTAAAGTTAATTTCTATGCATCGTAAAAGGAATTTAAAGGTAATTTTAGTTCTAGATTTTGAAGTAAACTGCAGATTGGTTATTTCTTTATTGAGTCATTGTTTTGTTTCTTTTACAGGCTGAACAATGTGTTTGTTATTGGTAAGGGTACCAAGGCCTACATTTCCCTGCCCCGTGGTAAAGGCATCAAGTTGAGCATTGCAGAGGAACGTGATCGCAGGTTGGCTAGAAAAACCAACTAAAATAAATACTGTGAAGTGAAAAATTATTGTATTTTTTACCTTGATATTTGAGTTAAGTGTTCTAAATTGGAGCATTGAATACTGATAAATGATTCCCCATCCTGTATCTTATGTGGTGTATAATGAAGTTTACCATGCTAACCAACCTATTTTGTTGGTGTTTTCAGGCATTATCTGAAGCATTTTAAAGATCATACGTTAAAAAATGTAACATGATTATTAGGCTAACGGAAGTATGTTTATCACTATGAAAGGACAAAATGTAACAAAAGGTTTAGTTTTGAGCGCAATGAAAAATCACAGGAAATCCACAAGAGAATTTATGAAGGAAAAAGATAAGGGAGCTGAATCACCTCTGCTCAATGTGGTATAGTTATCCCATCAATACAGCTTGTTCAGTGGAGTCCTTTCACCTACTAATGCTGTTCACTTTTCAGCATTCTACCTTTGCTGTTTCCGTAGATTCATTTTGCTGTTTTAACCACAAATTTAATTGGTAATGGGACTGCAGGATTCTATCACTAAAGCCCTGTCCACACGATCCAGCAATGGTTAATGACTCGGAAGTGGGAAAGACAGACAAGTATGTGACATTATATAGTGTTGCCAGATCCCTGCCTTTAGTTTTCCCGCTTCTGACGTCATCAACCCTCATTTTCACTAACTATTGTGGCCTGGTATCATTGTTTGCCTGTCAAGCATGCCCTTTCGTGTGGACAGGCCTTTACATGTTCGCAGTGAATGTCCTTGCTATGCCTCCGCTTAAATCCCATATTTTGTTGACAGGTGTCTTGTGTTGCTGTCCCCATAGCTTGCAATTTGTAAAATAGGTGCTGACACTATAGTTGCCGGTGTAGTATAATCTTTATTGTTTTTATAATTACAAACATCCTGTGTCTGACCTTGAAAACAAATTTATTTAAGCAGACGATGCTATTTTGGTATATTAGTAATGGTCCTATTTCTCCTATATAGACCTGCGGTTGCTGAATTTCATTAACACATCAAGCCAGAATTGATGTGATTGAAATCAAAGAAGCCTACCTTACCCAGTTAGTATTGTTACAAGTACCATGACGATCCCCCAACCTGATTTTTCATTTGCAATATATAGGCTATCCTTAAAATTCCGTGAAAATTGGTATTTCTAATCAAACCCTGTTCCTACCTAGGAAAAGTGAAAATTAGTTTTAGAATTTTTCAAAATGGTTGAAAAGAATTTGTGTTTTTTCTGTTTGGTCCTTAATACAAATTTTGTTTTAAATTGTTAATTGTTACATACAACCCTATTAGAATTTTGTAAGAACTATATATGCAATCGTCATTTATATGCATTCAGGTTCTAAACAACCGTCCACAAACTGTTAGGTATGCAATTCGGTCCTGCAACATTTATAAATGCTCATAATTGTAATTGTTATTCCTGTAGTGATAAGATTGAGGAATGACCTTCCTAATCGAATTGCTTGATCAATCGAACTTCAGGGGGTTAGTTTGCTTCCTTGTGAAGCAGCTGCACTTGCTAATCTCGTAGAATATCGTACTGGTATCTTATAAATTTTATCTGGCTTCATATATTCCGTTCTATTCACTTGGTTCCTTATAGTTTCCTACACATTCTTTAACCATATTTTTGGTATGTTATCCTCGTGGTAGTGATGTTTTTTCCTCAAGCAAATGGAGCTTGTATAATGTCCAAAGGCATCATTACTACAATAGATGTTAAACTAATGTTAATATTTGACTTGCTGGTTGTCTGTTGAAGTAGGGGAAGGTCAATGGCTTGCTAAAGCTGCCTGTGTTCTAATTTTGATGGGAGGTATTTTTGTGTTGCATTAAATGTAGGTTAGTTACCGACTGCAAAGTATATCCAAGGGATATACAAATTCAACCTCTTTAGTGTAAAGCACGCTGGAGGAAAGTATTTGTGGTGTTAACGTTAAGATTATAATTGTCCCTACAACATAAACTTGCTTCTTGTAGGTAAAGGGACTAATCTTTGTCCATTTTATTCCCGGTTGTACCCCAGACACTGTCTTGGTTTGTGAATGCACCCTAAATCAAGTAGATAGTGTTCAAGGTAAGAACGATATGGATTTTAATTGATTAGGCCTTCATGGGTCTGATAATTGAGAGGACTTGTACCACATAAACTGACCAAAAAACATGAAGTCTCTTAAGGAAGCACATTTGAGATTAAGGATTTTACTTTACAATTTTTAGATTATATAAGATACTATTTTATGAGTTTTGACAGTGACAATTTAACACTAAATGAAGAATACGAGACGTGAAACGTTTAATACTGTGAACGAATAAGGTAAAACGACAGTGGAGGTCCTGTAAAGAGTGGGGTACCCCTGCTGTATGGGACCGGAAAAGCATCTATCAAAATATAATTATATATATATATATATATATATATATATATATATATATATATATATATATATATATATATATATATATATATATATATATATATATATTGGTTTACTCGAGTTTATAAAAAGTTCTGTTCCAGAGGAAATGTGCTAAACTTGTGGTGTAAGTTGTTACAAGACCAAAATTAATAAACTTGTAAAAAGCTTATAAGTTGAATCGTTTAGCACAGATAGAGAGTTGAAATGCTTGTAAAAAGGGCTTATAATAAGATTAATGAAGTATGTAACCCAAGAATGGTAGGTATATTTTCAGGGATATGATCCACATATACAGGCCCTAAATTTTATAGCTTCATCCATATCCATCCATATACCAAAGGCACTTCCCCCAATTTTGGGGGGTAGCCGACATCAACAAGAACAAAAAAAAAAAAAAAGGGGACCTCTACTCTCTATGTTAGGCTGGAGGAACATAGAGAGTAGAGGTCCCCTTTTTTTTTTTTTTTTTGTTCTTGTTGATGTCGGCTACCCCCCAAAATTGGGGGAAGTGCCTTTGGTATATGGATGAAGCTATAAAATTTAGGGCCTGTATATGTGGAACATGGAAATATAATTATTAGCAAAAGCGCAAACAAACTAATCATAGGTAGCATTCAAATATTTTTTTGTATACCATTACAAGTTTGGAAGAATACAAACCCCATATCCTTTAGCCTAACTGACTACAGTAATCTTTGCCAGGTAGCCTTTATAAATCTGGCCAGAAAAAAAAACCTCATACGTCTGTTGAAAAGTAGAGAACGATGAGCCTATTAAAAATAATTAACTTTTTGTTGAAACGGATTGTGCACCCAAAGGAAGGTTATATGTATGAAAATAGAATTTAAGTCGTGTTTATATACATAAGTAGAAATGGCGCCTTCTACTACGAAGTAAAGTAGTTCACTCGACCTCAGTGGAGGGTTGACTTAGTAAGTAAAACTATCGCGTTTAAACTGTTGTCAATTATAAGGTAAGGACTTTTTACACACAAAATGCTGCCATACACTATACGTAAGAATGTATAGGAAAAACTGATTCCGTAGGGCACAGGACCAGGAAAAAATCCTTTAAAAAGTAAATACATTTTCACTTTACAGCAAAGTAAACTGATAATTTACTTGATACTTGGAAACGTAATAACTTGGTACTTTAATAGGCTGTTTAATTGAAAATACTTGGAAGCGTGATAACTTTCTTTCTTTGAAAACCTTGGCATCGCAATGATCACCATCTTTTTCAGTCTAATTAAGGGATGGGCTGAGTTACATGAAAGTCTTGCAAATTTAACACCACGTTCTTCTGAAACCATTCTCAATCGTGACTGTGTGACACGGAATCGTTGTTGCCATAATGCTAACATAGATGCTCATTCTTAGAAAGGGGAAATAGGAAGGAAGCTGTAGTGGTAAAAAAAAAATAGAGATCTTTTTTTGTAAGCTTGCCTTGAGACTCGAAATATTTACATGCCAAGTTATAAAAAATATATTTTTTTCATGCATTAAACAAGATTCTAAGAACCCTTCAAGAAATTTTAACATTAGCCGACCATACAAAATTAATTTGGTCCTAAATCAACTATAGTGGGCTAGTTATCCAAGTCTTGGCAGTATTCAATTTGAAATGCTAGTAATTAAACCATTAAAGTTTATTTGGGTAACATTACAGTATTCTTATTATGACACACTAAAAGATATATCTACTAATACAAAATCTTCATGGCAAAAACAGTAGCATAAGCTAATCCTGGTGATACCCATTGATTAGAAACATAGGAATTGTCAATAACTAGTATACATTAAAATACTATGTTCCAGTATTTTTTTATTACCACACTACTTTTCCTGATCATAAAATCGACGAATTAAAAACCACGCTTTGTACATCGCTTTTGTTTATGACTTGAAGTTACAGCACATACAGATTTACTAAACACATTATAATCATCTGTAGAATTAATTATCCAACAGAGGAATAAGGATTAAATTTAGTCTCTAAACCCACATAAATGTTCTTTTGTAAAGAGACTACATTTAATGCAACGATTTTGTCATAGACAAACCACAGGAGGTTGTTTTTACTATAAATAAATGTAAATGTATTTAAATGGAAATGGTTTTAATAAAGTGTGATATATATATTTCTCACTATAAAAACAATATCAATGGAAGGGGGGGAGCATGGATATTGTTTGAACTAAAGGTACTAAGCCTCATGTGGATGAGTGAACATATCATTCATAACATTCGGTGAAGGAGTTAACTTTTACTAACAGACTAACACTTAAAATTTATCAACTGTATTGATCAGATCTAATATTTTATCTCGTATAATATTTACAGGGGAGTACATTGGCTCTAAGAAGTGTGCCAGATCTCCTACTAAAATGGAAGAAGAAGAAGATTGTTTTAGTAATGTAGTGTTCCTGTGCGTTTGCTTTCCTCGTAGCCAAGTGTTTCCAGCTTCACTTTTCAAGATATTTGATTATTTGATAGTGTCATGACAGTTTGTTTTAATTTTTGATCAGTGTGGTGTTTGTTTAATTACTCTGCGAAGAATGGTAGGACTAGAACATAACATCAAGTTTGTGACGCAGAAATTGAAAAGTTGGAAGCATGAAGGAAGGTACAGTAACTTCTATTTAAAAGAAAAAAAAATAGTATTAGGCTAAATGCACGGCTTTTCGGATACATTCAGGTCACTGGTGGCATCATAGCTTAGGCAAGTATTTGATAGGTTACAATATTCAGCAAGTTGACACATCATTTGCTTTACAGACCTCAGGTTAAGCTAGAGGCTGTTAGGTTAGGCCCTCGTTTCACGCACTTATTAGATTGGAAAGATCTCCCCCCTTTTTTTTTTGTTATCGAGGCTCCCTTATTTACTTTAAGCGATTTTGTAGTAGATTTTATTTAGAACAATGTGAGTCCTATTGTAGGCTACTGGGTTCTATTGTAGTTAATACAGGGTAATGTAACCTAGGGAAAAAAGTACCTTTTCTCTATAGAAAAAGACCCGTTCTCTTCGAAAATGACACACGTTCCTATCGGAAAAGAATAGCTTCAGAAATATGATTATATGTTAGCGTAACATTGCTATTGTTAGCGAAGCGAGCCAGTGGCGGAACAAGAACCATTATATTTAGCGTTGCTAATGTTAGCTTAACATTGCTAATGTTTGTGTTCGCAGCTCAACATTGCCGCTTGTCAGTACATACGAGCTTGATGTTTTTGTTTTTGGCAACCGAAGCGAGCCCGCGGCCGAACATGAGCCATTATATCTAAATATTTTAACAGAAAATATATGTTTTCCTCTAGTAAATAACTTGATTTAACTGGTTTTCACCTTCATTTCAACTGCAACAACAACAATCAGTTCGGCTACTTAAAGTTAGTCGAACTGGTTTTTCTGTTTGTTTGCGGTTGAAATGAAGGTCAAATTCGGTTAAATCACGTCATTTGCTACAGGAAAACATGTTTTCTGTTCGAAATGATACCCTGTAGACTTGTAAAACTTCACCGGCTACCGTTTAATTTCTTACTTGGTGTCACCTGTGATTCTTATTGTAGCTTAAACTCTTGTAAGGCACTTGACCGGCTACTGTTTATTTTCTTACTGGTGTCACTCGGGAATCTTGTAATAGCCTAAACTCGTGTAAGTCACTTAAGCCTTAACGTGTAATTCTTGTACAGTACTACTGCTATAGGCTTCATGGCCATATTATATAAATTCAATCTAGACAAATCAACTAAATCATAATGTAGGTCAAAGTAACACTGGATGCTCACAATTATTATTAAACTTTAGATATGCTTTTCTTATATTTGTCTAAAACTATTGTTCCAATCTTTTAAGGGGAAATTAACTTTATTATTCTTACAACTTTTGTTGTTTAAGATATAAATAAACATCTTGTCATATGTTGTAAGGAAGTGCTTATTTTTGCTTCTTACGTACGATGTGCCTCATTTATTTTATTACTTTTTTGTTACAATTTTTAGCATCTCTTGTACTTAACTAGTAGCTCTGGGAATTTCCATATATGCTAGAATGACTTAGCTATTCCAGACATTCATATGATATTTTTTTTTACGTCAATTATAAGTTCACATCCGCATTTAGTTTTTATTACCTCCGCCAACGAAGCTGGAAGGAGGTTATATTTTAACCCATGTTTGTGTTTTTTGTGAACAGCTTCCTGGCCACAATTTTAATCGTAGAGTAATGAAACTTGCAGATATTAACTATTATGTAAAAAGCTGGAAATTATTAAATTTGGAAGGTCAAGGTCATGGTCAAGCAAAATGTTTAATTCACGTAATCAGCCATAAGTTTGGACATTGTCACAGAGACTTCAAACTTGGTTCATATTTGAGTGTATGAAAATCCACGCCAATTTATACATGTTAAGGTCGAAGGTCAAGGTCAAGCAAAAGTCAAATTCTGGTCATCAAGCATACGGCCACAATTTTAATAATAAGTAATGAAAAGTGCAGGAATTTTAAACGTTTGCAAAGAGCTGGAAATGATTAAATTTTGGAAGGTCAAAGGCCAAAGTCACGGACGAGCAAAACGTCCATATCACGTTGGCTAATCAGCTATAAGTTTGGACATCCCTGTCACAGAGACTTCAAACTTGGTTCATATTTGAGTGTATGAAAATCCAAGCCAACTAATACTGTACATGTAAAGGTCAAAAGACAAGGTCGGGCAAAAGGTCTAAAAACAAGCTATCACGGCAGAGGTCTTTACTGATTGCTCCTCTAGTTCTAATTTTATTTGCGGTCAACATAGATTGTGAGCTTTGCTCGTGTAATCAATTTAGTTTTGATTGTGCATATTCATATGTAAATTGATTTTCTAATATTTCAAGGTTATAAAATCGATTTGAAATTTATAGATAAAAGTTCCTTTCATTATTGAGATATTTGGCTATTGATAAATGTCCTGTATTGAATTTCCGAAGTTTATATATAATTGGAAATTTAATCTCTTCCACATTTCTCTCAATTTTTTCCCTTTGCTGCCAAGATTTTGAACATTTTAAAAGCATCAAATCACCAAGTTGTTATTATTATTATTTTTTTTACCAATGTTTTGTCGTGGGGTAATGCCGTCAATGCGAATCACGTGGTGCATTGCAAGCGTTAATTGGTGATCTTTGTAGCATCCCTTTTGGGCCCTATATAGCTACACTAACCTTTTAGCCTTCTACATTACTTCCATCCATGCTTTCTTTCTTCCATCTTGCTGTCCAACCTTTCTTAACTTTTACTTCATAGTAGAACTACTGGGTTTTCCTATGGTCTGCATATCAGAACTGAATGGCCTCGTTTATACTGTTTAGGTCTATCAAGCCATGGACCTACCCTAATTACCTTGAATACAACTTCTAGTTATTATTATTATTATTATTATTATTATTATTATTATTATTATTATTATTATTATTATTATTATTATTTTTATTATTACTTGTTAAACTGCAACCCTAGTTTGGAAAGCAGGATGCTATAAGCCAAAGGGCCCCAACAGGGAAAATAGCTCAGTGATGAAAGGAAATAAGGAAATGTACTACAAGAGAAGTTTAAGAACATTAACATTAAAATTAATCTCTCACATATGAACTGTAAAACCTTTAAAAAACGAAAGGAAGAGAAACAAGATAGGGAAGTGTGCCCGAGTGTACCCTCAAGCTAGAGAACTCTACCCAAAGACAGTGGAAGACCATGGTACAGAGGCTATGACACAATTCTTCTTCACTCAAAGGGTTAACTACTGCACTGTAATTGTTCTGTGGCTATTTTCCTTTTTTAAGGGTAGAAAAGATCCTTTAGCTGTGGTGAGCTGCTCTTCTAGGAGAAGGACACTCCAAAATCAAAC
>NC_090747.1:96172649-96190149 GCF_036898095.1 Palaemon carinicauda | reverse complement strand
CTAAGTGTGGTGAAGATACATATTGAAAACCAAGATCTACAAACTTTGTTAAAAACTAACGTTTAAATAAGTGTGGTGAAGATACATATTGTAAACCAAGATCTACAAACTTTGTTGAAAACTAACGTTTAAATAAGTGTGGTGAAGATACATATTGTAAACCAAGATCTAAGTGTGGTGAAGATACATATTGTAAACCAAGATCCACAAACTTTGTTGAAAACTAACGTTTAAATAAGTGTGGTGAAGATACATATTGTAAACCAAGATCCACAAACTTTGTTGAAAACTAACGTTTAAATAAGTGTGGTGAAGATACATATCGTAAACCAAGATCTAAGTGTGGTGAAGATACATATTGTAAACCAAGATCTAAGTGTGGTGAAGATACATATTGTAAACCAAGATCCACAAACTTTGTTGAAAACTAACGTTTAAATAAGTGTGGTGAAGATACATATTGTAAACCAAGATCTAAGTGTGGTGAAGATACATATTGTAAACCAAGATCTAAGTGTGGTGAAGATACATATTTTAAACCAAGATCCACAAACTTTGTTGAAAACTAACGTTTAAATAAGTGTGGTGAAGATACATATTGTAAACCAAGATCTAAGTGTGGTGAAGATACATATTGTAAACCAAGATCTAAGTGTGGTGAAGATACATATTGTAAACCAAGATCTAAGTGTGGTGAAGATACATATTGTAAACCAAGATCCACAAACTTTGTTGAAAACTAACGTTTAAATAAGTGTGGTGAAGATACATATTGTAAACCAAGATCTAAGTGTGGTGAAGATACATATTGTAAACCAAGATCCACAAACTTTGTTGAAAACTAACGTTTAAATAAGTGTGGTGAAGATACATATTGTAAACCAAGATCTAAGTGTGGTGAAGATACATATTGTAAACCAAGATCCACAAACTTTGTTGAAAACTAACGTTTAAATAAGTGTGGTGAAGATACATATTGTAAACCAAGATCTAAGTGTGGTGAAGATACATATTGTAAACCAAGATCCACAAACTTTGTTGAAAACTAACGTTTAAATAAGTGTGGTGAAGATACATATTGTAAACCAAGATCTAAGTGTGGTGAAGATACATATTGTAAACCAAGATCCACAAACTTTGTTGAAAACTAACGTTTAAATAAGTGTGGTGAAGATACATATTGTAAACCAAGATCTAAGTGTGGTGAAGATACACATTGTAAACCAAGATCTACAAACTTTGTTAAAAACTAACGTTTAAATAAGTGTGGTGAAGATACATATTGTAAACCAAGATCTACAAACTTTGTTAAAAACTAACGTTTAAATAAGTGTGGTGAAGATACACATTGTAAACCAAGATCTACAAACTTTGTTAAAAACTAACGTTTAAATAAGTGTGGTGAAGATACATATTGTAAACCAAGATCCAGAAACTTTGTTAAAAACTAAAGTTTAAATAAGTGTGGTGAAGATACACATTGTAAACCAAGATCTACAAACTTTGTTAAAAACTAACGTTTAAATAAGTGTGGTGAAGATACACATTGTAAACCAAGATCTACAAACTTTGTTAAAAACTAACGTTTAAATAAGTGTGGTGAGGATACACATTGTAAACCAAGATCTACAAACTTTGTTAAAAACTAACGTTTAAATAAGTGTGGTGAAGATACATATTGTAAACCAAGATCCACGAACTTTGTTAAAAACTAACGTTTAAATAAGTGTGGTGAAGATACATATTGTAAACCAAGATCTACAAACTTTGTTAAAAACTAACGTTTAAATAAGTGTGGTGAAGATACATATTGTAAACCAAGATCTACAAACTTTGTTAAAAACTAACGTTTAAATAAGTGTGGTGAAGATACATATTGTAAACCAAGATCCAGAAACTTTGTTAAAAACTAAAGTTTAAATAAGTGTGGTGAAGATACACATTGTAAACCAAGATCTACAAACTTTGTTAAAAACTAACGTTTAAATAAGTGTGGTGAAGATACACATTGTAAACCAAGATCTACAAACTTTGTTAAAAACTAACGTTTAAATAAGTGTGGTGAAGATACACATTGTAAACCAAGATCTACAAACTTTGTTAAAAACTAACGTTTAAATAAGTGTGGTGAAGATGCATATTGAAAACCAAGATCTACAAAATTTGTTAAAAACGAGTGTTAAGATGTATTGGAAAGACAAAAGGTGTTGAGATAATGCAAAGATGTGGTGAAAAGGTTTGCAAAGAAAAAAAGATATAATCAATATGATATGGTCATATAGGGGAAAAAAGGGAAGGTTAGAAATTAATACCAAGAACACCATGAATAAAGAAGGAGGGTATTAAGATTAAGGTATTTACAGTATATATCAAGACTGGAAGATAGTGACTTGCACAAGAGGCAAATAGTACGGTGTGCGTAAAAAAATAAGTTACTACGCAGACTATATTATGATTTTCTGCCAAAATCTTATTTGATTTATGAATTTTAGCCATATTATTATTATTATTATTATTATTATTATTATTATTATTATTATTATTATTATTATTATTATTATTATTATTATAAAGCCCAGGGGCTCCAACAGGGAAAATAGCCTAGTGAGGAAAGGATACCAGGAAATAAGAGAATTAATTAAGATAAAATATTCTAAGAACAGTAACAACATTAAAACAAAAATTTCCTGTATAAACTATCAAAACTTCCACAATATAAGAGGAAGAAAAATAAGATAGAATAGTATGCCCGAGTGTACCCTCAAGCAAGAGAACTCTACTCCAAGACAGTGGAAGACCATGGTACAGAGGCTATGGCACTACCCAAGACTAGAAAACCATGGTTTCATTGGTTTGATTTTGAGTGTCCTAGATGAGCTGTTTACCATAGCTAAAGAGTCTCTGGCACTGGAACAATGGTGGGTATATAGTACCGACGTGCAACAAGGGGAAAACCCCTTAATTAGTACTATAAAGTAAAGGTTATTATTATTATTATTATTATTATTATTATTATTATTATTATTATTATTACTAGCCAAGCTACAACCCTAGTTGGAAAAGCAAGATGCTATAAGCCCAAGGGCTCCAACAGGGAAAAATAACCCAGTGAGGAAAGAAAATACGGAAATAAATAAATGATGAGAATAAATTAACAATATATGGAAGAAATGAAGAAGGAACGGTGGAAAAATACTTTGCTAAAAGGTGGGTACAGAAAAGGGGCACTAAAGACACTATTTTTAACAACGCCTACAACGCTCTGAATGAGGTGCACTGGCGGAAATAAACCCTCTTTGTTCTTGTTTTGACAGAGAGAGAGAGAGAGAGAGAGAGAGAGAGAGAGAGAGAGAGAGAGAGAGAATGTTCGAGGTCTAGGTCACTCGTCATGAACTTAGAATTGGACCTTCCCCTTCACCTTGATATGAACTTCACCTTCCCATTCCAAAGATGATATTGGCAATAAGACTCAACGTATAATAGTTTCCCGTCCGACTTTCGCCTCTATGGGATTTCGAATCCAGATAAAATCATAATCACGGTGCATTACGTCATTGGATGATTTTGGTCCTCTTTGTAATTACTGATATGATGAAATTTGAAAAATGCAGGTTTTTATATAATAGTGATCCATTACTAAAGCAAAGACAAATTTACATCTATCTACTAATGTCATTGCCATTATCCTTGTACCCGCCCCTCATTTTTTTCCGCTTTCGTACCTTTTCGTTAGTATTATCATGTTCATCGTCGCGTTGCGTAACCATAATGGCCTGTTCCCTTTACCAAATTACCAATAGGACACGGTCTTGCTTATTCAGGCATTATGCACATTTTCCTCGGCAGGAAACATTTAATTTAATTAAGATTGTGATCAGTCAGAGATAAATTTTGACGAATTATTAGATACGCACAAATGTGAATATTTATCATCTTTTACGTGATATATATATATGTGTATATATATATATATATATATATATATATATATATATATATATATATATATATATATATATATATATGTATGTATGTATGTGTGTTTGTGTATGTGTGTGTGATTTGTGGGAAAACATTATCATATGATGTCATTTCTTACGTTTTGTTTCCTACGTCATTCTGAGGTCCGATAACAGAAAAATCAACGATAAATCGAGTTATCCACAAAAAAAAAACTACTATAATGTATCCCGGCAAAATACCTCAAATATTTACCTAAATTATCAGATTTCCTAAAGTCCCTATCTCAAGCAAGATAAATTTACCGAAAACACAAGCTAATGTGAAGTTAATCCTCCCAACATGTAACATTGGCAAAAACCCTCACCCTGAATGAGCCTAGCCACGCTCCCAACGTGCAGTGGGTAAAGAAGTCTTAGGAAATACCTGGTAATGATCGTCATTGTTGACGTACGCGGATATGAACTCTTTCGGAGCCAAACGCCCACGATATGCTGTGAATGAGATCCATTGTGTGAGAGAGAGAGAGAGAGAGAGAGAGAGAGAGAGAGAGAGAGAGAGAGAGAGAGAGAGAGCGTTGAAACCTTCTGCTATAACCATAGCATTTTTTCAACAAACAGATTCATAATTATGAGAGAGAGAGAGAGAGAGAGAGAGAGAGAGAGAGAGAGAGAGAGAGAGAGAGAGAGAGAGCGCGCGTTGAAACCTGCTATAACCATAGCATTTTTTCAACAAACAGATTCAGAATTATGAGAGAGAGAGAGAGAGAGAGAGAGAGAGAGAGAGAGAGAGAGAGAGAGAGAGAGAGAGAGAGAGAGAGGAGATGCGTAGTGCTATATGCACACTTAGGTCCTTAACGTCGAGATCTCTGCATTGATATTGTCCTTAACATTTAAAACTCATTCTATGTGGTTCTTGATTGCAAATTTACTTATGAAAAACACTTACACACACACACACACACACACACACACACACAGTCTGTCTGTTTCTTCTTTAAATGCGCAAAAATGACACATTGATTCTTTTAAGATATTTGGAGATCAATCTATCCTTGGGAATATTTCAATTCTTCCATGTTTTGAGTATTACTGTTCTCCTGTCTGGTATCAATCTATATCACCGTCGTTTAATTGATTCTTTATGCATGTTCCATAAGACTTTTCACAATTCTGACCACCCTTTGCATTCATTTCTTCCCAGATTGTACCACCCTGTACGTGGTAAGGACTAATACTACACAGTATTCATAAGTCTTATTCCAGCTGTAACTAGATTCTGAAGTGATCTTCCTAATCTGGTAATTGAATCAGAAGCACTTCTCAAATTTGGTACAAATGTTTTTCAATTATTATTAAGCTACAACCCTAGTTACAAAAGCAGGATGCTATAAGACCAATGGCTCCAACAAGGAAAAATAACTCAGTAAGGAAAAGAAATATGGGATTAAATAAACGATATAAGAAGTAATGAAAAATTTAAATGAAAAAAAATCATTAACATTAAAACATATTTCATTTATAAATTAAAAAAAAACTTGTCTGCCTGTTCAACAAGATGACGTAAAACCTTATTTCATAGTTTATATATGACTCATCTACTTTAACGTGCATACAAATCTTAATGTATAATATATTTCTCATTATCATTTCTCTTAGTTTTATTCGTCATTTGAAGGCAGTATCCTTCTGTTCGTTATACCATTGGCCGCCTAATCAACGAAGTTAAACAATATTCAGTCAGTTTAATACTTCCGTTTCAGTGGGTTGTCATAAAAATAACAGGTGCTGTTTAAGCATTTTAACTCCTTGTACAGTTCACCAATAAGTCAGAATGTGGGACTTACAAAGTTTACTCGCATACACACATAAACACACACAAACGCATATATATATATATATATATATATATATATATATATATATATATATATATATATATATATATATATATATATTACTTGCTAACCTACAACCCTAGTTGGACAAGCAGGATGCTATAAGCCAAGGCCTTGGTTCAATGCGCTATTGGTGAGCCATCTGTGTTGTGGTATGAGGTGGAAATATTTTGTTTCGATGGGTTATGAATGACAGAGGCAAGGGACAGTGACATTGCCCTATCAAGCAGGAGAATGTCCTAGAGACTGACCATATATCATGTGATCAGCGCCCAAGCCCCCTCTCCACCCTAGGTAGGACCAAGGAGGGCCAGGCAATGGCTGCTGATGAATCGGCAGATAGACCTATAGGCTCCCCCTAACCCCCCATCCCTAGCTCACAAGGATAGTAAGGTTGCAGATACCAAAGGAACTAACGAGACTGACGTTACCAATCTGACCTAGTGCTTTAGTGTTGTTCAGCAAGTTTCTATGGTTGTATGGCTTAAGGCTACTTGTCCTTGAAGGCCTTGGGTCTTCAAGGGTTTTATGTGTTTATGGCGTCTGGGTTCTCTTGATCATCTCTCAAATTACTGAAGTAAGTGAAAATAGTCAAACCTTGCTCATCGAATGACTATTTGTGTGTTGAAGACGTTGCTGGTAAACAACCATATATATATATATATATATATATATATATATAGTATGTGTTATGTATGTCTTTAGTGCACATACGTTTAGTCAAGCATTATCCAGATGTATCCGGATATAAATTGACATGCACATGTAATACAGACATCTTCAAAACCAGGATTCTCACAATATTTGTATTGCCAACTGCATTTCCTTTGTCCATGGGATAAACCACACGCTGGGATTTACTGCTCTTACGTGTTGGGGATTTCGTGTCCGAAGACTGGAACAGCGAGAGACCATGAGCATAACGTATTAATTTTATGCAACGTGCAGCAGTTAAGAGATAAGGCAACAAAGGCGTCAAGTATTTTAATGAAAAGCATGGCGTGTGGTATGTTTTCCGGGAGGAAGAAAAAGGGCTCGCTCATCAGTGTTACCAGATGGGTTAGTGTAAAAATCCCCAAAACTCATGATAAAAATAGCCTAAACAACCCAAAAATCCCCATTTCAACAAATATATTCTCTTCTGATCATGTAGGCTTTACTAATATAGAAATTACTCACTATAATTCATATAAGCGCAAGCAAACTAACTGCAACAATATAAAGATTTACTCATCTTTGTTTCTTCTTCACAGAAACTTGTACGGAATATCCCCATCAGACACCCAAAATCCTCAAAACTAGGGATAAATCCTCAAATCTAGGAACAAATCCCCATAGCTGGCAACACTGTCGCTCATGTTATTTTTGGATCCTATTCATTATTTTATTATTTCGTTTCCATAATCCCCGTAGGTATGGTAGTTCCGTCATTTCACCTCAAGGGGTGGACTGCAGGCATTAATTGTAGGCCTATGCAGCTTCTTTTCCAAAGGCCACTCACTTTTTAACATTCTGCCATACCATCGTTCTCTCTTCCTTTCTTTCATCTTTCTTTCCAGCCTCAGTTTGGCCTGAACTTATAAACCTACTAAAATTAATTTTTATTTTGATGGTAAGCAATTCTTTCAAGAAAATTATATCCTGGGAAATAAATATTTTTTTGTTTGTATTATTATTATTATTATTATTATTATTATTATTATTATTAATGTGAATGTATTCAAATGTAACGAACGGACAGGCAATGAACCCGAGTGGTTCATACCTAAACTTGTCATTCAGCAATACAAAGCATTGATTTGCAAGCACTGTTTCTGCACTCGGTACTCCATTCTTGTCTACTGCATATGCAAATGAATGTTTACTGCATGTGTACCTTGCATTTCAATAATACGAGTGGAAGAGAAACTCTGCAATTTCTTAAATTTCAGTTCTTTTGAATTTAGTTGTAGGCCTAATGTTTAAACTCCGGTAGTTCACTAGCAACGATTATTTTTATTATTATTATTATTATTATTGCTACTACTACTTGTTAAGCTACAACCCTAGTTGGAAAAGCAGGATGCTATAAGCCCAGGGGGCTCCAACAGGGAAGATATCCCAGTGAAGAAAAAACAAAATGAAAAATGAAATATTTTAAGACCAGTAACATTAAAATAAATATCTCCTTTATAAATTACAAATGCTTTAACAACACAAGATGAAGAGAAACAAGATACAGTAGTTTTTTTTTTATTTCTTATTTTGTTAAAGGTTGCTGAACAAGTGTATTGAAGTTGAAAGTTAAGCTTGTATAATTATTCCGGTCTTAAATTGCTTTGAAAGAATATGGCTATGGTTTCGGTATTAGTCATACTACTGCTTCTCAATCTGTTTTTATTTATATTATTGTTTCTCTTATACCTAACCAGTAAGTAAAACCACTTCATATTGCCATAGCCTCTGTACTATGGTCTTCCACTGTCTTGGGGTAGTGTTCTCTTGCTTGAGGGTACACTCGGGTACACTATATTATTTCTCTTTCCTTTTTTTTAAGTTTTTATAGTTTATATATATGAAAGATTTATTTTAATGTTTTTACTGTTTGAATATTCTATTTCAATTGTTCATTACTTCTCTTGTAGTTTAGTTATTTCCTTTCCTCACTGGGCTGTTTTCCCTGTTGAAGCCATTGAGCTTATAGCATCCTGCTTTTCCAACTAAGGTTGTAGCTCAGCTAATAATAATAATAATAATAATAATAATAATAATAATAATAATAATAATAATAATAATAATAATGTGTAGCCATCCCTTTAAGTAAGATTTTCTTGGAAAGCTAAAATCGGACTAACCCGGATGACGCAAATTGTTTAACGCCAACCCACACACATCGACAATTTCGGTGCATTATCGTACATTGGCAGGGTTGCGTAGGGCGGGAAGGTCTGGTGGAGGGTGCTTGTTATTGTAAAATGTTGCATTGATATTTTACCAGAATTTTTCCAGTTTGATATGAAAATTGTCGCTCTGCCAATTTAATGCTGATGAACGGCATATTTAAAGTATTACATGGCATTTTTGGGTCTTGTTTGATAGCGGGATAGGACTACATATGTCAATTTTGATTCACAATTCACCGGTGTTCTTTCTAATCGTATTTTCAATTTGGTTCTCGAGTAGCCTATTACAAAATTGCGGCTTTAGAGTTCTCTTGCTTGAGGGTACACTTGGGCACACTTTTCTATCTAGTTTCTCTTCCTCTTGTTCTGTTAAAGTTTTTATAGTTTAAATAGGAAATATTTATTTTAATGTTACTATTCCTTAAATGTTCTATTTTTCCTTATTTCCTTTCCTCACTGGGCTATTTTCCCTGTTGGGGCCCCTGGGCTTATAGCATCCTGCTTTTCCAACTAGGGTTGTAGCTTAGCATTTAATAATAATAATAATAATAATAATAATAATAATAATAATAATAATAATAATAGTGGAGCTAAGTTGCAGTGGCCATCTTTGGTGAATGAAGATTATTTGTTTAGTAATGCTTGTAGTAGGATGTAAAAACCTGTATCCTTTCAACACATAAATTAGAGTGCTATAGCGATAAGAATTTGATTATAATAGTTTTATATAAATCTGAGAGAGAGAGAGAGAGAGAGAGAGAGAGAGAGAGAGAGAGAGAGAGAGAGAGTACCAGGTTAAAATAAGTTTATGCAAATTGGTCTGGATGGACAAGAAAGCAGAATACTTAAAGTATTCTGTTTAGCTAAATCATTTTATGATGCTTTCGATGTAGGATAGGACTACAGATTAGACTTCTTCTGGTGGTTTAGTAGATTCGATAACACCAATTTGTTTGATTCATATTAAGATTCCCTTTTTATTCAATGGTATGGGAGGGAGATTTTCAATGATTGTATTTTTCAAGATGTACATTGAAAAAGTATGAATTATTTCTTTACAACAGTTTTTTTTTTTTTTATTAAGGAAGAAACGAAATTTTTAGATAGAAAATAAGTTTATTAACGAAAATATATTTTTTTTACTATTACTGATTTTTTTATTAAGCTTCCCATTTATGAACGATACTAAGTCTATATAAATTATTTTAGAACAGATCGTTGTTTTCTCAGATATTCTGTTATATATTATTAATTTCCATTCATCAACATAAGTAATAGTTTAGAAAAGATACTGCATTAAAAGATTCCTACTTACAATCAACACTAAGTCAGAAAATCATTCTTATCCGTTAATAATTTTTCAATATTTAAGATTTTCCCTCTGCGAGTTGCACACTCACTCCTGAGTCTAGGTCAGAGTCGGTTGACTCGGTTCCTCCAAAGTTCGAACTTCCTGGATAATGGGGCGCTAAAGGTTCAGTTTCGAAAGCTTATTCCTTTGGAGCGAAGCCGGATTATTGCCGTTGTTAAGGCTCACCCGGATGAACTTTGCACGAACATCGTCCATTGCAGTATTAAGTGTTGTAAAGTGGGAAGGTTTTTCTTTTGAGAGTCCGTGGGACGTCTTTTAGCTCGGTCCGCCGAGATTGGGTCGGGCCACGGTCCAGGCAAGGAGCCTTGGGAGGTTGGGTCTAGGTATATTTAGACCGTGGGTCAGGCTGCTTCTTAAGGGTATTGACCGGTCGTGAGTTGTAGCTGAAAATAAAATGAAAGAGAGTTGCACAAAAAGATTTTGTATGACTTCATGCTTTAGTGGTTTTCTGGGAAATTTCAGAAGAAAAGATAAAATGATTTTGCAATACTCATAAATAGTGATCATATTTATTCAACGAATTCTTAACCTTAGCCGTAGGCTAACGGAAAACGACGCCATATGCCGTAAAAAGATGGACGTAAGAGAGAAATGTAACTATCCGACATTTTCTCTTTTTAATGACTAGTTCATCTTGATATGACGCGTTTCGGTACTCGGTTTCATTTTAACAAGGCTGACTTTAGTGGATCGTTAGGTAAAGAACTATTGCGATAATAGTTGTGTTTAATGAGTCGCTATCATCATCATCATCATCATCATTTATTATTATTATCTATTGTTAATTATCAATTATTAATTATTATTTATTATTATTATTATTATTATTATTATTATTAGCTAAGCTACAACCCTAGTTGAAAAAGCAGGATGATATAAGCCCAAGGGCTCCAGCAGGGAAAAATAGTCCAGGGAGGAAAGGAAACAAGGAACTGAATAAACCACAAGAGAAGTAATGAACAATTAAAATAAAATATACGAACAGTAACAACATTAGAATATATTTTTTTCCTAAATAAACTATAAAAACTTGAAGAAAACAGGAATAGTGTTGTTGTGGCCTGATTGGTAACGTCTCTGCCTAGTGATCGCCAGACGGGTGTTTGAGTCCTGCTCAGACTCGTTAGTTCCTTTAGTGTCGACAACCTTACCATCCTTGTGAGCTAAGGATGGGAGTTTGGGAAAGCCTATAGGTCTAACTGCTGAGTCATCAGCAGCCATTGCCTGGCCCTCCCAGGTCCCAGCTTGGGTGGAGAGAGGACTTGGGCGCTGATCATATTATTATTATTATTATTATTATTATTACTACTACTACTATTACTTGCTAAACTACAACCCTAGTTGGAAAAGCAGGATGCTTGCTATAAGCCCAGGGGCTTCAACAGGGAAAATAGCCCAGTAAGGAAAGGGAATAAAGAATATATATATATATATATATATATATATATATATATATATATATATGGTCAGTCTCTAAGGCATTGTCATGCTTGCTTGAGCAATGTCACTATCCTTTGCCTCTGCCATTCATGAGCGCCCTTTAAACCTTTGTGTACCCAAAGCTTTGTATATCAAGATGAACTATTCATTTGAAAAAGACGAATGAATGCAATGGCTCAACCCCAAGCAAAATGAGCTTGGAAAGACCAGGAAACCAAGCACGCGAGAGAGAGAGAGAGAGAGAGAGAGAGAGAGAGAGAGAGAGAGAGAGAGAGAGAGAGAGAGAAGAGTAGTCTTCGGATGGTGAAGTTCACTACATCCGGTTTATTTATTTATTATTTTTTTTTCTTTTTTTTTTTGCGGCTAATTTACTGTCTTGCGGTTGTGCTTGCTGCAGTCGTGTACGCACGCTATAGGTGCAAATGGGAACCGGTCTTGTAAAACTTCTTTTATGCTTCTCATCTTATTTTTTTTTTTTTTAGTAATTTTGCATTAAAAGGGCATAGTACGTTAAATGTACTCGAAATGAAATTCATGTTTTAGGAAAGCTAGCTATATATATATATATATATATATATATATATATATATATATATATATAGATAGATAGATAGATAGATATATGTATGTATATATATTTATATATTTATATATGTATATATATTTATATATGTATATATATTTATATATGTATATATATTTATATATGTGTATATATATAATGTATGTGTGAAAATAAAAAGAAATTATTACTAATATAATATCATGTAAAGAATTATTTGCGTTACATTTCGAAGGGACATTTGCCAAAACGATGATAGTAATATTTGTGAAGCTAGATATTTTTGTTTCTATACAACTTTCTTTAATTTTACAGTTAACTTCATTACATAAAACAGTAATATTTTATTTGATACCTTACAGATATCTGCTATGTTGAAGATAGGGAACCTCAGGACATATAAATTCCCAATACTAACTTGTATTGTTGCTTTTTTTTTTTTTTTTTTTTTTTTTTTGCATAAACTGAGGCTTTAAGTAAAGTGATGTATCGTGGTATGAAATGACTGTCGAATCGTTGAATCTATTAGCTTTGATATATACAACTACAGCATTAAGTAAAAAATGGCGTCTTTAGAAATAAGGGAATATTTTTTTAGAACTCTACGTTGTGTTCACTCTCCTAAAATGAGCAAGATCTAATATAGAGTAGATGAAGAGCAATAGAAAAATACCTAGAACTATGCACATTTAAGAAAAGGGTAAATTGAAATAGGCTATAAAAAGTAGAAGACAAATATACTGACATTTTCTCTTCTATTAGAGCACCGTGAATTAAAAATAAAACGACAATTATAGCAGAAATGTTTCCAGGTTATCGTATCTTAATGTTCTGAAGAATTTCATATGTTATATTTCTATCTGGATGTATATCTTTCTTAAAGGGGTTTAATTCTATCTCCCCCGTAGGGAATAGTGCCGTCAGTGCACCTCACGCGGTTTACTGTAGGCATTTTTTAAGGGTCTTTGCTGTGTTCATTCAGCTCCTAGTTGCACTTACTTTTTGCAGTGTTCTATCAGCTCCTAGTTGCACTTACTTTTTGCAGTGTTCTTTCAGCTCCTAGTTGCACTTACTTTTTGCAGTGTTCTTTCAGCTCCTAGTTGCACTTACTTTTTGCAGTGTTCTTTCAGCTCCTAGTTGCACTTACATTTTGCAGTGTTCTTTCAGCTCCTAGTTGCACTTACTTTTTGCAGTGTTCTTTCAGGTCCTAGTTGCACTTACTTTTTGCAGTGTTCTTTTAGCTCCTAGTTGCACTTACTTTTTGCAGTGTTCTTTCAGCTCCTAGTTGCTCTTACTTTTTGCAGTGTTCTTTCAGCTACTAGCTGTACATACTTTTTAGCCCTCTACTATACCTCCTTTCCCGCTTCCTGATTTTCATTTTGCTGTCCAACCTTTCAACTTTTAATTTTTAGTGTAATTGCTTGATCTCCTTCCTGAAGGGGTGCTGAATTGCCTGGCAGACTCCACCTCTAGGCTACATTATTATTATTATTATTATTATTATTATTATTATTATTATTATCCAAGCTACAACCCTAATTGGAAAAGCAAGATGCTATAAGCCCAGGGGCTCCAATAGGGAAAAATAGCCCAGTGAGGAAAGGAAATAAGGAAATAAATAACTGAAGAGAACAAATTAACAATAAATCATTCTAAAAAAGTAATGTCAAAAGAGATATGTCATATATAAACTATTAACAACGTCAAAAACAAATATGTCATATATAAACTATAAAAAGACCCAAATTGTAGATTCTCATCCATGGAGGCATTTTAAGTCCAGGTTGAATGTCATCGAGAATGACAATAGGTAATTACTTCCCTTAAAAGGTCACCTGGAGGTTAGGTTGAAATTAGATGAACGTAGGTGAACGAGTAAACAATATTTTTCGAGTCCGCATCACCGCAGTGCTGACTTTGACCTTGCTATTGGTAGGATTTTGGGCATTGAGTGATGGAAATAATGATTTAAACCTTTAGCCATACCCGGTATCCTTAAGTGTCGTAAGTGGTGGAAATGAGGAAATGTCAAGGAAGGTCAAAATAGTGGTTTAATCTGTTCTTCATAGTAGAACTACAGGATTCCTCCACCCCCAAGGTTTCACCTCTGCGCTGATTCGTAAATCAATATTCTTTACAAGGTCCTTTAATGGGAGCCTTTAAAAGACCTTGATTCTATAGACGTTGAATCAGATTAAGTCAGACGGTCGATTTTGAAAATTCGTGATTAGTTTTTAGTTTTTTGACGAATGAGAAATCAAAGTGTAAATGTTTGATATCAAAGTCTTTTAGAAGTATATAGTCCGATGTCAAAGTCAAAGTCAAAAACCTTTATTAGTTATCTTTAGGTGTTAGATCTTTCATCGAAAGAAATATTTAGAATCTGTATCCATAAAATGGTTTCATTTTTTCAAATTGAATAAAAATAGCGATTTTTTCCTTTCACTGTTAATTAATTTTTCTCCGTTTCTTTCCAAAGGTCTGTTTTTCCATCAAACTTTTGACCTTGCTTGTAATAAGGATAACTAAGAAAGGTTTTAGAGGAGTTGTGTGATTTTAAGAGATAGCTGGGAATCTAGAAAAACTTGAATTGTATTCCATAGATTTTAAAACGAATTCATCGTGGAAAGTTATCCAAAAAGAGATTTTTTATAAGACATTTGCTTACGATCTCTTATACTTTGACTTAGTTCTGAAATTTTATAGCCTTTATGATAATCATTTCCGAATATGTCACGAAAGTAAGACCAGATATTAATTCTATATGGAAACAGAAGAGTGTTAGAGCAGAAGGGCCCTTATAGTTAGGAAGCTGAAGAGCACGGGCTTGTTATGAATTAATATTAGTACGATGGACTGTATCAAGGATGACCTTCGATCAAAGGGATTAACCGGTGATGAAGTGTGGGACAGAGGTAGATGGAGAACGCTGGCCAGAAACATCGACCCCACATGAAGGTGGGAAAAGATGCAGACAAAGAAGACGAAGAAGAAGAAGAAGATTGGTACGATGCAAGGTCTCAAGAATATGACTTGATTAGTAAAAGTTGTTTTACTATGTTAGTTATGATGAGACAGATATCTGAGAAGTATTTTGCGCAGATGCTTCATGATTTTATCCTGTAATTAAAGGATGAACCTGCACTTAAAAAATTGCATTAAAAATGTTAAAAGTCTGGCAACATTTATTCCCAGAGTTTTACCGTTTTAAAAACGGATATATTGATGTAAAGGAGTGATATTACGGTCACCAACCCGTAGAATGTAAGAACAAAGCATAGTACAATTACGGTCGCCTGTATTTAACTGAAATACGGTTGAGAACAGTATATTTTTTACGGAGAATTTCCGATTAACATTACGGTTTTTTTTATGAGTGTGGGAGTGGTGGCTATCTCGTTTTTAAATTTATTCTTGGTCAACACACATGTGTTTATAATGAATAGATAATATCTTAGTGGCGTTCAAGAGTCGTAGAGAGCATCTCCAAGGAGAATATGAGCTCCAGATAATATTCAGTTTAATATGAAAACTACATTTACGTTCCTCCGTTTATTATTTGGCGTATGTAAGCCTTTGTACATAATTTATAAATACATGCATAATTTATATATGTACACACACACACACACACATATATATATATATATATATATATATATATATATATATATATATATATATATATATATACACATACACACACACACACATATATATATATATATATATATATATATATATATATATATATATGTATATATACAGTACATATATATATATATATATATATATATATATATATATATATATGTATATATGTATATATACAATACATGTTGAGAGAATGGAAAATGGCTGTCTGCTAAAGAAGGTGATGAATGCAAGAGTTGATGGGAGAAGTACAAGAGGAAGGCCAAGGTTTGGGTGGATGGATGGTGTAAAGAAAGCTCTGGGTGATAGGAGGATAGATGTGAGAGAGGCAAGAGAGCGTGCTAGAAATAGGAATGAATGGCGAGCGATTGTGACGCAGTTCCGGTAGGCCCTGCTGCTTCCTCCGGTGCCTTAGATGACCGCGGAGGTAACAGCAGTAGGGGACTCAGCAGTATGAAACTTCATCTGTGGTGAAAATGTGGGAGGTTGGGCTGTGGCACCCTAGCAGTACCAGCTGAACTCGGCTGAGTCCCTGGTTAGGCTGGAGGAACGTAGAGAGTAGAGGTCCCCTTTTTGTTATGTTTCTTGTTGTTGTCGGCTACCCCCCAAAATTGGGGGAACTGCCTTTGGTATATGTATGTATATACAGTACACACACATATATATATATATATATATATATATATATATATATATATATATATATATATAATGTGTGTATGTGTACAATTCCAACAAGTGAGTACGCATTTTATTTATTCTTACCATGTATACTTACCTGACGTTTTAACTTTGGGGTAAAACTGCTATTTTTTTTTCCTGGCGGAACGAGCGGAAGTGGACGATTTGGAAACTACTTCACCCAGTGCAACCGTCAGTTTGACAAGCCACAATATCTCATGATGACTAGCTATGACTAAAGGGCCTTTACATTTATTTTTATGTAATATTACTTGTTTATGTATATTTGTGAGTGCAGTTTTTCTTCAGGTTTAAGTTTTCTACTGGAATTATATACTGTGGTAATTGCATGGTTAATATTACTACGTTTCTTATTTTTTTCTGAAAATTGAGATCGTATTTTGATGCATTTATCTTTCTATAAGTCTTAGTATCCTTATTGTTCATCGTAGTGTCATTTAATATATAATGCTAGTGTACGCGACCCGTCAAAAATGAGGGCTAAATATTTAGTTATGCACACACGCAGACACACAGATTCAGCCCATCGTACTACCTTCCCCTTTCCTAACTACAACCCCTCTTACCAGGGTATGACTACCTCCTCTACCCTATCCGACGGACGGAGAGAGACTGAGTAGTTATATATATATATATATATATATATATATATATATATATATATATATACATTATATATATATGTACTGTATATATATATATATATATATATATATATATATATATATATATGTGTGTGTGTGTGTGTGTGTGTGTGTGTGTGTTTGTATCCAGACACTTGCTCTTTATTATATCAGGGAGATTCCAATCGCACCTACAGTAAAGGTTTAAATGGTGCTCATGAATGGCAGAGGCAAGGGACAGGGACATTGCCTAATCAAGCAGGACAGTGCCCTAGAAACTGACAATGATCAGCGCCCAAGCCCTTCTCCAACTAAGATAGGACCAAGGAGGGCCAGATAATGGCTGCTGATTACTCAGAAGATAGACCTATAGGCTCCCCCCAAACCCCCCATCCTTACCTCACAAGG
>NC_090747.1:96137649-96162649 GCF_036898095.1 Palaemon carinicauda | reverse complement strand
TTAAATTTTATATTATATTATATTTATGCTCCTTCCTTTATTTTTATCGTATCTCCTCTGGCCAAGATTTGAATTCTCATTTTCCCTAGATTTGAATTCTCCTTTTTCCTAGATTTGAATTCTCCTTTTTCCTAGATCTGAATTCTCCTTTTCCCTAGATTTGAATTCTCCTTTTCCCTTTATTTTTATCGTATATTATCTGAGCAGGGTAATCAAATTATCTGGTTACCTATCTCACGAACATTTGTTCTTATATATAATTATATTTATCCTTCACAATTTCCCATTAAGGGGGGTAGCACAAGGAGTTGGTACACATCCAGATTTAAGCTAGTATGCATAGTAGATTTAGTATGTATGCATAGGGAATACATGGTATACATTGTATGAACATGTTAACTTTACTCCTTTTTCCACGAGTGAATGTTTAAGAAAGTTATGTGCCGACAACGTCTGTCTTTTATTTATGATCACCCATCCATGGACTGACCAAACCCACCATTGTTTAAGAGAGAGAGAGAGAGAGAGAGAGAGAGAGAGAGAGAGAGAGAGAGAGAGAGAGAGAGAGACTTTGGTTACCATCATTAATATCATTATTATAAGCCAAGTTATAGCCATTGTAGCATATGAGAGAGAGAGAGAGAGAGAGAGAGAGAGAGAGAGAGAGAGAGAGAGAGAGAGAGAGAGAGACTTTGGTTACCATCATTAATATCAGTATAAGCCAAGCTATAGCCATGGTAGCATATGAGAGAGAGAGAGAGAGAGAGAGAGAGAGAGAGAGAGAGAGAGAGAGAGAGAGAGAGAGAGAGAGAGAGAGAGAGAGATATCCGTGTAATCTGTGATTTATGGGGTGCATGCAACATCCGGGTTACATAACGAAGCTGGGTCAAAGGTTAGTAGTTGGCCCATAACTCCCAACCCAGCCTCAAAAAACATCGTGACCCAGGGGGAAAACCTTTTATATTCTTTACCATTGATAAGGTCTAAATCATTCTTTTCCATTGATAAGATCAGAATCGGACTTGGATCGGTATTTTGCAAGATCACGGTTTCGACCTAGAGTAGTTATCTTTCCTTTTTTAATGTTGTTTTTAGATTAAGGTTGTTTTAATCTTATTTTTAAGGTTTCGTTTTACTCTCAAATATTATCAGTAAAGTTTAAGAAAGCTTTGAAGATTTTTTTTTTCAGATATAAATGTTTTTTTCTCTTAGTGGAATTTAATATAATATAAAATTGATTTTTAGTTCATAAGTCATGTTTTATGTCTTCTCATTAGAGATTAATTTGAAGGAATTTAGACCTAACATTAAAGTTGTAATGACAGATGTTTCTCAAGACTGACTTGCACGTTATCAGGCAATTATAGTCATTATTTTGATCCCAGTGGTTATATGTTATCCAAATATTGTTATAGAATTTCTAGTTGTTCCTTTAATTTCAGTTGTTAGTTTTATGAAATCTTAACCTCTCTAATTTACATTTGTTTCAGATTTGATCTTTTGGAGTTTCATCAAGGATGGAGTCTGCAAGGTTACCAAAAAATAAGAATCTTTTAGTTAAAAGGAAACACTTCAAAATGGTTTTCAACTTTATAACCCCAAATATCGACAGGAAAAGGTTAGTGTATGATATAACAAGAGTTGCCATTCCAAGTAAACATTGCATGCAGTAGTAGTAGTAGTAGTAGTAGTAGTAGTAGTAGTAGTAGTTCATTGACAAGTATTTGAGGAATCTTACCATTCACCTAAAAGCGAAAACAAGAGGGATGCTGATCTCTAACTATTTTTTGTATCTAAAATCATCGAAGATAAAGCAAAAACGGCTGTATTCAAGAACGAATACTTTTGAGAAATGTAATTTACGCGAAAATTTTAATGTTTTATCATTCAAGCCGAAGAAATTGAGATATTATCCGAGGAACAAATTGCGGAGTCAGGGAAATCTTCTCCCTAATTGTCGTGTCACTGTTTTAAAGCCAAGTAACTCATGGGAAAGGATTTAAAATATGATTTTATCTTTAGTGAAGAAATTTATATTGTTTATATCTTCTTCTTCTTCCTTTTCTGTTTCTTCTTCTTTTCTTCTTCTTCTTGCAGCCTTTACTTTACACATTGATCTATATTTTTTGATGTATTTACTATTTCAATATTTTCATTTTCACGTTCTTACTGGTTCTCTCCTTCTCTAACCAGCCTTGCATCTGCGTATTCATCTATGTTTTTTAATGTATCAGTATTTACTATTTCGATATCTCCATTATCATGTCCTCCTTGCTGGTTCTTCAGTCTTCATAATGTTTTTCACTCAAATTTCAGTCCCACATTATTTTTCCCTCTCTTTGCACTAAAGAGTCATTCACTCAATACAAGGTTAATATTCTACTTATTCATCACTCTTAATATCCCTAAAAGCTTGAGTGAATGTAAAAGATACGCACTGTTCACGATTGCCATAATTAGAATCCCACATGGGTCCAGAATTGGAACTAATTTTTTGGTTTCCCATTGTTATCTACTGCGTAGTTTTACGCAATTGTAAATATTTGGCCATTTGTTTTGATTTATGATGTTTTTATTGAAGAGTCAATACGAAATTGCCACGAAGATGGATTCAACTTTTTTAAATTATGGATTTTCTTGAGTACCACACGGTTTTGTCTCACTTTTTTTTTTTTTTTTTTTTTTTTAATTTGCAGATTTTCCCGCCTTGATATCTAAATGGGATTCTTATTTAAATTTCATCGATCTCATCATCCAGTTGCGCAAAGCTCAGTGTAGCAGATCTTTGGAATACTGTAATGTATTAATTCAAAGTCGAGGCAACAGCTTTCTGTGTCACAGTTGGATCTGTTTGAATAGGACTGTAACTTCTATATCATATCACCTTTATTGGCAACACTAGTTGTTAACCGAAGAGGATTCTTTTGCACATCAGAGGTGAAGTTAAGATTAAAACTAAGATAACAATTGATTTGCTATTTCTCCGTTATAGAATAGAAGCCATTCGGCTAAACCAAGAAACACATAAATAGTTAAATCCCTCGCTTTTCCATCGAGGAGCCAGGCTTGGATTCCGGCCTTGGATGAATATGGGCCCAGATTTTTAAAACTCATAACTTCTCATAGATTAAACATCGAATTAGATACCGGTTAGTAAGTTCAGTTTTTAGCTATAGTAACTTAATCTAATTTCAGAATTCCTGTTAGTAAACGAGTGTCTAAAGTACTTTTATATATATATATATATATATATATATATATATATATATATATATATATATACACATATATATATATACACGTGTGTGCGTGTGTGCGTGTGTGATAGTAATATACATCTATACAGAATATGTATATATATATATTCTGTATAGATGTATATTTCTCTCTCATATATATATATATATATATATATATATATATATATATATATATATATATATATATATATATATTTATTTATTACTCTCACACACGCACATGTGTATATATATATATATATATATATATATATATATATATATATATATATATATATATATATATATATATATATATATATATATATATATATATATATATATATATTGAAAAAAATAAGCACTGCATCCACTCGTCAGAGGAAGAAGCACGACCCTGTAATTTAGTGTGTGTTTTTATGCCACCCAATTTCCTCCCACTGAAGGCGCTACTCCGGTTTCCCACGCATGAAATCTTTATCGCTTGGCGTAAACATTTTTGAAGGTTAAGGCTGAGAGAGAGAGAGAGAGAGAGAGAGAGAGAGAGAGAGAGAGAGAGAGAGAGAGAGAGAGAGAGAGAGAGAGAGAGAGCGCTTTACCACGGAGTTCCGTCATGTTCGTCAACATGTGTATAAGGGCTATGGAATTTTGGGAAAATTTATAATCTGCTATTGGTGTTGGTTCGAGTGAAGATTACCAGGCGTATATGCCATGTCATTCCAATTTGTATTTGTCTTAGAACTTAAATGTTGGTTAAAGATGTGATGAAACACAGACACGTATTTCGAAGAGTAGTCATCCTTTGCACTTTCGAGGATGTTTATTTTGTTCATTGTTTGCTTGATTTGGCTGAGAGATATTTGGAAATTTTGAGTTTCGACAAGTGAATTCGTAGAAATTTTTGGTTTTGGCTATCGAATTCATGGGAATTTTGAGTTTTGGCTAGTGAATTTACGGGGAATTTTGAGTTTTTACTTGTGAATTTGTGGGGAATTTTGAGTTTTGGCGAGTGAATTTATGGGGAATTTTGAGTTTTGGCTAGTGAATTTATGGGGAATTATGAGTTTTGGCAAGTGAATTCTCGGGAATTCTACTCAACAAGTGATATAGTGAGAATTTTGATTTAACAAGGGATTTTTTGGGGGAATTTTGGGTTTTGACAAGTGAATTAGTGGGAATTTTGAGTTTTGACACGTGAATTCGGTGAAATGATGAGTTTTGATAAGTGATTTCGTGGAAATTTTGAATTTTGATAAGCGAATTTGTTGGAAATTTGAGTTTAACAAGTGAATTCGTGGTAATTTTGAGTTTAGACAAATGAATTTGTGGGAATTCTTGGTTTCGGCATGTGGATGGTTCGAATTTTGAGTTTTGTCAAGTGAATTCGGTGGAATTCTGAGTTTGGAAAGTGAATTTGTGGAAATTAGGAGTTTCGATAGGTGAATTTGGGAAAATTTGAGTTTGACAAGTGAATTAGAGGAAATTTTGAGTTTTGATAAGCGAATTCATGGAATTTAGAGTTATGACAAGTGAATTCGTGGGAATTTTGAGCTTTGACAAGTGAATTCGTTGGGATTTTGTTTCGATATGTGTTTTTTTTTGGTAGAAAATTTGAGTTTGACAAGCGTTTTTGTGGGAATTTTGAGTTTGATAAGTGAATTCGTGGGAATTTAGAATTTCAGCAAGTGAATTCGCTGGAATTATAAGTTTTGACAAGTGAATTCGTTGGAATTATGAGTTTTGACAAGTGATTTTGTAGAAATTTTGTGTTTTAATTAATGAATTTGTGAGGAATTTTAGTTTGACAAGTGAATTCACGGGAACATTGAGTTTTGATAAGTGAATTTGTAGGAATTTTGATAAAATGAATTCGTGGAAATTTAGTTTCGGTAATTTTGAATTTTGACAAGTGAATTCGGAGTTTTGAGTTTTGACAAGGGATTTCGTGGAAATTTTGAGTTTTGATAAGTGAATCTGTGGGAAATTTCGAGTTTGACAAGAGAATTTGTGGGAACATTGAGTTTTGACAAGTGAATTTGTAGGATTTCTGAATTTTGATAAAATGAATTCGTGGGAACTTTGAGTTTTGACAAGTGATCTCGGGGAAATTTTGAGTTTTGATAGGTGAATCTGTGGGAAATTTGAGTTTGACAAGTGAATTCATGGCAAATTTTTGAGTGTAGACAAATTAGTGGAAATTCTTGGTGTCGACAAGTGAATAGTGAGAATTTTGAGTTGACAAGTGAATTTGTCTGAATTGTGAGTTTTAACAAGTGAATATGTGGCAATTTTCAGTTTTAACGAATGAATTTGTGTGAATATTGAGTTTTAACCATCGAAATCATGTAATGTGTAGTAACATCGAAAGTAATGGTTTTATAATGAAACTACCTATCCGCCTAAGTGGAGTATCCGAAGGAAAAGAACCTCTTTAAGAAGCATTTATCTTAAGGTTACTTCTGAGCTTAATTTTATAACTTTCTAGTTTACTGAAATTTCATTGGATTTCATTACTCCTGGATATATATCATTTAATCATTTTACCATCGCGTTTTAGAATACGTTTGTATTTTTTTCATGAATTACGAGTTTCCATGCAAACATACGTGTCCGGTCAATCTTCTCCTTCTTTGTCTACATCTTTTCCCACTTCTATGTGGGATCGATATTTCTGGTCAGCTTTCTCCATCTACCTCTGTCCCACACCTCATCACCGGTTAATCATTTCTAGATAACGATGGATAAGTGCCAGCTGCTATAGTGTCTCTCCCACACACAAAGATGAGAAAGATCTTGAGTGCTTGTGTAAAAGTATACATGCAAGAACGGGGGAATATGAGTGTATGATTGACCGGACATGAGGGAATACGTATCTGGTCAATCATACACTCATATTCCCCCGTTCTTGCATGTATACTTTTAGCAAGCACTGAAGATCTTTCTCATCTTTGTGTTTGGGAGAGACACTGTAGCAGCTGGCATTTATCCATCGTATTTAGAAATGAGATGAATTTAAACACACAAGGATTAGAATCGATCCATTTTCTAGGTTATGTTTATGATACTACCGCTAGAGACTTATTGAGTCGTTTGACTGGCCAGACAGTACTACATTGGATCCCTCTCGCTGGTTACGGGTGATTTTGTCTTTGCCTACACATACACCGAATAGTCTGGCCTATTCTTTCCATATTCTCCTCTGTCCTCATACACCTGACAACACTGAGATTACCAAACAATTTTCTTCGTTCAAGGGATTAACTACTGCACTGTAATTGTTCAGTGGTTACTCTCTTCTTGGCAAGGGTAGAACAGACTCTGTAGCTATGGTAAGTAGCTCTTCTAGGAGAAGGACACCCCAAAATCAAACCATTGTTCTCTAGTCTTGGGTGGTGCCATAGCTTCTGTACCATGGCCTTAGAATAAATTTCTCTTGCTTGAGGGTACACTAGAGCATGCTGTTCTATCTAATTTATCTTCTTTTTTTTTTAAGTTTTTATAGTTTAGTTATGGAAGATGTATTATAATGTATGTTATTGTTTTGATTGTTATTTCTCGACGTTTATTTATTTCATAGTTTCCTTTCCTTACTTGGCTATTTTTTTCCCTGTTGGAGCCCTTGGGCTTAAAGCACCTTGCTTTTCCAACTAGGGTTGTAGCATAGCTTGTAATGATGATAATAATAATAATATACATCAAAATTGTTTACTGTACCATAGAGAGGAAGTGTTATATTAAAATCGAAACGATAAAGGAGCTATTAGTTCACAATAAACACTGTGAATTAACAGTTTTTATTTTAAATACTGAATTTCATCAATAATCTTTCAGTTATGGTATCAACTTATTTTAAGATCGACGTTATTTTTAGTCTATGTAAAGGTAATTTATATCTCATTTCAACATTTCTGATCGTAGGGAAATGACGAAATTTGTGCTTTTTGTACAATATATATATATATATATATATATATATATATATATATATATATATATATATATATATATATATATATATATATACATATATATATACTGTGTATATATATATATATATATATATATATATATATATATATATATATATATATATATATATATATATATATATATTTACTTAGAAAAACGTGGGAACTATAGCAACACTTTTGAATTAATTTAGTAGATACTTTTACTCCTTTTATATTTATTATTTAAGTAATGATCTAATCTTTACCTCCTTACTTAGAGTTGCCAAAGGAGGATAAACATCAGATAAAAAGATAATAAACCAGACTATGTAAACACGCTAACATTATCAAATAATTTAACAGCTCGTTAAATAATGCAGTTTGAACTAAACGTTCTTTTATTATTATTTTTTTTTTCGTTTTATACAAGGTCAAGTTTTATCCTTTGCCTCTTGAACCTATCCTATGTCACGACCCTGAACACCTTAGTCAGTGAAGTAGTCACGAAGGATCCACAGCGTTGCGCAATAGGACTCGGAGGATTCTTTTCTGGTCGGTAGAACGCGCTCGGATCATCTTCCATCTTAAATTTTTTATAGTTTATATAGGAAGGATTTATTTTATTGTTGTTTCTGTTCTTAGAATATTTTATTTTTCCTCGTTTCCTTCCCTGACAGGGCTGTTTTCCCTCTTGGGGCTCCTGGGCTTGTAGCATCCTGCTTTTCCAACTAGAGTTGTAGCTTAGCAAGTAATAATAATAATAATAATAATAATAATAATAATAATAATAATAATAATCTATTTTCCTTGTTTCTTTTCCTCACTGGGCTATTTTCCCTGTTTGGGGCCCCTGGGCTTGTAGCATCCTGCTTTTCCAACTAGGGTTGTAGCTTAGCAAGTAATAATAATAATAGTAATAATAATAATAATATATTTTCCTTGTTTCCTTTCCTCACTGGGCTATTTTCCCTGTTTGGGGCCCCTGGGCTTGTAGCATCCTGCTTTTCCAACTAGGGTTGTAGCTTAGCAAGTAGTAGTAGTAGTAGTAGTAGTAGTAGTAGTAGTAGTAGTAGTAGTAGTAGTAGTAGTAGTAGTAGTAATAATAATAATAATAATTCGAAGATGTAAATGATGTGGATGTTCGTGTTTTTCATATGTAAATAGCAGGTTAAACTGTGATGGCTGTTTTACTTGACGTTTTATTAGACTGAGATGTTTTCTCAAATCTATAATGTACCTTGTAGTAATATTTTTTATTAGATTTATTATAAGTTTTTTTTATTAGATTTTTTTTATATGTTTAAACTGCAGAGTCAAGGCTGCATTTGAATATCTATACTGTATAACTGTTTTAGTATTTTTTTTTGTCTCTTTAAACATTCGCGGGATATAAATTGTGGTCAAGGAAGAATGGGCCATTTTTGCTATATATACAATAATTTCTAATTAATTACTTTAACAAGTATGCAAATAATATTTCCTAAATCATTCTGAATTACATGGGGATTTCGTGATTTATCTTCGCTAGTATTGAATAATACAGCAGATGCTGTTTTGCAATTAATATTGTTTTCCTATCAATAGAAAATACAATGAACGCGTCACTCGGAAGGGTTTAATTCCATCTTATATTCCATTAATTTTCCTCATTAATTTTGTAAAGTAATATAACATTGCATACCAGAATGACTTTAACAGAACTCTTATAATCAAATCACATTTTTTCCTCGTAAAACTACCCAATGAATTTAGTATATGAAAAAATAAAAGGAAAATAAAACCGAAGAGGGCGTTGCATTTACAAGACTCTTCGATTAATCATGCTACATGTTGATTCATTTTTGACAGCTTGACCGGAAATCACTCTTTGCTGTCCCTTTTACTCCACCACTGTACAGAATCACCTGGGGATAGGTGTAGGGAGGCAGGTGTTTCTAGTGTCGAGAGAATCAGGTGTTTCAGTTGTAGAGAGACAGGTATTTCTGGTGTTGAGAGAATCAGGTGTTTCTGTAGTAGAGAGATAGATGTTTCTGGTATAGATAGACAGGTATTTCTGGTGTACAGAGACAAGTTTCTGGTGTAGAGAGTCATGTGTTTCTGTTGTAGAGAGACAGGTATTTCTGGTGTAGAGAGAATCAGGTGTTTCTGTAGTTGAGAGACAGGTGTTTCTGTAGTAGAGAGACAGGTGTTTCTGGTATTGAGAAACAGGTATTTCTTGTGTAGAGAGAGATATTTCTGGTGTAGAGAGAATCAGGTGTTTCTGTTGTAGAGAGACGAGTTTCTTGTGTAGAGAGACAGGGGTTTTTGATGTAGAGAGACAGGTGTTTCTGGTATAGAGAGACAGGTATTTCTTGTGTAGAGAGAATCGGACGTTTCTGTTGTAGAGAGATAGGTGTTTCTGTTGTAGAGAGACATGGGTTTCTGGTATAGAGAGACCGGTGTTTCTGGTATAGAGAGACAGATTTCTGTGGTAGAGTGAGTAGTATTTCTGGTGTACAGACACGTGTTTCTGGTGTAGAAAGAAACTGGTGTTTCTGTTGTAGAGAGACAGGGATTTCTGGTGTAGAGACAGGTGTTTCTGGCATAAAGAGAATCCGGGGTTTCTGTTGTATAGACCCCTTCTTCTGTCAATCTATCACATCATAGAATGTTATTATAAAATATAAAAGTTGCTTTATCTCTTCTCCTTTGAAATGAGAGCCCCTTAATGGTACTATACATAACATTAATGTATATAAAAACAGTCCGATTTTCGGTTTTGAGGTTACAAAATCAATAGCCAGTGTAAGCGTTATATGAGACTTAACACGCTCTTGTGTGTACGTAAGAATTGATTTTATTCTGCATTATATTGAATAATCTTGTCGAAAATATGTTTTGATAATGCAGTTTTTGCATTGTGATACATTAATCGATATGTATTCTGTTCATGTAATGAGAAGAGCGGCACAAAATATTACAGGAAACAGGCTGTGAATAGTTGTGAGGAATATAAACATACACGGTACCAACAATTGTTATGAGCGCCAAAACTAGTGTCACAGGTCGTAACACATAAATTTAAAGGGCAGTTCAACTCGAATTAGGAAAGGCTATAATGATATACTGTAGATACTAACAGACACACACACACACACACATATATATGTATGTATATATATATATATATATATATATATATATATATATATATATATATATATATGTGTGTGTGTGGCATAGCCTCTATACCATGGACTTCCACTGTCTTGGGTTAGCATTCTCTTGCTTGAGGGTACACTCAGGCGCACTATTCTCTGTTTCCTTATATCTTTTCCTCACTGGGGTGTTTTCCCTGTTGGAGCCTTTTGGTTTATAGCATCCTGCTTTTGCAACTAGGGTTTTAGCTTACCTAGGAATAATAATAATAATAATAATAATGATAATAGTAATAATAATAATAATAATGTATACATGGCCTATGTATAAGCGTCTATGTAGGTATACCATAAATTCATAAGACATAGAAAAATTTCAATTTCGAACATACATGCAATCGCAAAAAAACAAAACAAAGGGAATAGTAATAAACTTATCTTTTAACTTTATAAGCTTCGAAGAGCAGCAGCATTCCCCCGCAACACATCCGAAGCCGTAAAAATGGCATCCTTGATCTGCGGTCTCGAGCCCAGCTGCGAAAATCCTTCTGCCAAATCACATTAGCATTAAAGCCTGGATAATTTTGTCCGCTCAATAAATTTCGGAGGAATTTACGTACGATTATATTACCTTATTATGTTTCTTCTTAACTTCTTATGAAATCGAACGGGTCTTTTATTGTTTTCGCTGTCGGGGGGTTTTCTAGTCTTGGAAATTCTTGGCACCCTAAGTGATATGGTGGGTATATGTTTATTAATTTTTTTATTTATTGGTTTTGTTATTCGCTTGTTTACTTATTTTTTGGGGTTTGTAAAAATGAAAAGTATTGCTGTGAAATTCGTTTTGAAATGATAAATATATTGTATGTATTTTTTATCAATTCTGTTTTTACGCCTTGTATTTTTCTATTATTCTATAAGCTTATATTTTGGTAATATATATATATATATATATATATATATATATATATATATATATATATATTTATATATATTATATATATATAAATATGTGTATAAATATACATATATATATATATATATATATATATATATATATATATATATATATATATATATATATATATATATATATATATATATATATATATAGCTATATATATATATAGCCTACTTATTTTTTAAATCATCAGAAAGCTATTAATTTATATTATACATTATTTTATATATTTTTCTCCATTGTGAATTATAAATTAGACATTTTAAGCACAATTTTAATCCTGTAATCGACTAATAATCAAAATAATTACACGTCGACCTTGTTAAGTCGACCCAGTTGTGACTAATTACATTACAGTACAACTGTCGGAATTCAAGGATTACCAAGATATGCTTTGGAGGAACTGCCAAGGACATATTATCCCGCAGGATAAAGGATTTGGGTTAATTCTCAGGTGTAGGACGCGTAAGATATGGTTAAACATTTGGTTAATTATTTTTGAAGTAGAGGAAATTCCTTGTGACGGTATGTGGAAAGATTGCTCTCTCTCTCTCTCTCTCTCTCTCTCTCTCTCTCTCTCTCTCTCTCTCTCTCTCTCTCTCTCTCTCTCTCTCTCTCTCTCTCTCTCCACACATACAAACACATATATATAGTATTTATATATTTATATATATATATATACATATATATATATAAAAAATCTCTCTCTCTCTCCTCTCTCTCTCTCCTCTCTCTCTCTCTCTCTCTCTCTCTCTCTCTCTCTCTCTCTCCACACATACACACACATATATATATAGTATATATATATATATATATATATATAAAATATAAAATCTCTCTCTCTCTCTCTCTCCTCTCTCTCTCTCTCTCTCTCTCTCTCTCTCTCCTCTCTCTCTCTCTCTCTCTCTCTCCACACACACACACACACACACATATATATAAATCTCTCTCTCCTCTCTCTCTCTCTCTCTCTCTCTCTCTCTCTCTCTCTCTCTAAATGCGTTAATACAAAAAATATACCGTTGAAATTGAGTAAAACATTAAAGAAATTATATTAAAAACTCACTATCATCATGCTCTCACTCTCAAATATTCTTACTTTGATGTCAAGTGAAATATTAGTGCATCCACTTTTTAGCTTTCTTCCATTCGTATCTCGTCACTGAGGGACATCACCGGGTCCTATATTCTATAAATTAACCAACAAATAAATTCTTGAATATAAATAATCCTGTTACATCATCATGATAATATAAAAATAACTTGGAATTTAATACTCCGAAGAAGGTTACTTATTTGCATAGAAAAGGCAAATGTTACTTTATAAGTTATGTAACGGCTATGAATTTATCAAAGAATGTCACGTTCCTGTTGGAATATTCTACAGAATTCCTTCACAACTTCTCTAGAATATATCCTTTCCATTTCATATAAGGGTTTTTATTCTATGGAATTTTGCTTAGCAAGTTAGTAGCTATTTTGTTTGGTCTAATTATTTTGTTCACAGCTAATGATAATGATATTAAACAACTGGATGGGAAGAGACAAAAGAACGGTGAGTATGTGCTACTGTCATTAACATTGCTGTCTTCATTAACTTCATTTTTTAATAACTATTTTCTTTAAAGTTTCTATTTACCTTCTCTGCTCTGTTTTTGTTACTAACCATATTTTCCTTTCACTTCTATTGTATTATGTTCAAGTGATTCGGTCATGTGGTAAGAATTAGCGACTATACGTGAAGGAAAGCGGTAAAACAAATGCTGATGAAATCGAGTTACTATCTGGAATATTATCCAAATTCCAGAAAATTCTATCAAATTCCATCTAGATTTTTCCTTTATCTGTTTCCTAAGCTTTATCATGTAATCTCGTCTCCAAATCTATAATAACAATATTAGAGAGTAATCATAGAAAGTACCTTGGTTCTAAAAAATGAGAGATGCATTCACGGAGACGGAGGATCCTCTCTTTCTGTTGAGAGTAATCATAAAATGTATCTTAGCTTTAAGAGGGAGTGATTAAGAATTACAAGGAGGTAGGAGACATGGAAACGGATAAATATGAGATGAAAGATGTATTAGAAAGGAAGATTCTTAATATCCAAGAATCACAACGAATCACAACATAGAGTTGAACGATTCATGAGAAGGTTTTTTTTTTTTTTTTTTTTTTTTTTTTTTTTTTTTTTTTTTTTTTTTTTTTTTTTTTTTTGTAGATGTATGAGATGACTAATACTGTGGACCTACTACACTAAGTGTTTCTTTTTCTCTTTATTTTCTTTTTTTGTAGATGTATGGGATGACTAATACTGTTGACCTTTTATACTGTGGGGTTTTTTTTTTATGAGGGTGACTAAAACTGTGGACCTTTTACAGTATATGGCTTCCTTTTTTAAAGTCATCGAACTGGTGTATCTGTTACATCCAGGTAAGATTTATTTGCTTATGTCAGCCACCCAGAGGTGTATCTGTTGGCCGTTTCACATATTGTAAAAAAAAAATTACAATGGCAAGCAACCTGTCAAATGCTTAAAGAACTAATTCTCCCTAGGTTGATTTACTGTTCTGTTCAACGAATAACGATAATGATTAATACAATGTCAATAAAAGGGGGATGAATCCAAGAATTTAAGAAAGAAGAGAGTAAGTGGATCGAAGTTTTAAGGAACAGATGTGTGAAAAATTTATGAAAGAAACTAATTGGTTTTTCCATTACATAGGCCTAAAAAAATTAATATAAAGCTGACAAATGCAAATTAGATGGTTCTGGTGATGAAGTGTGTAGCAAATAAGTTTATGAAAGCTATTAAAAGTTCTTATGATGAAAGCTAAACTTGTTTTTAAAACTAAAGGTAACAAAGTTGTTGGGTTAGGGGTAGATGCGAGACACCAGATAAAGGACACTGAATATTTATACAAAGTTATGGGATAAGAAAAAATGGTCGTCATATAGTGTAGAGTACATAATGCTTTTAGATAATGAAGGGTTGATTTAGGATGATAAAGCAGCTGTAGAGGCCATTAAAAGGGTTTGAAACCATTTTAAGATGAAAAATTGAAGGGAAATTTGATCGAAATTAAAAGTAATTTGATCGAGAATTAATGTTTGATAGAAAATGTACAACCAAGAGGATAGAGCCATTTATGGTAGTATGTTGGTTTTAAGAATGCTATAAGCCAGTGGTTCCCACCTGGGGGAAAGTTGAAGCTTCCAGGGGGGAAATAATTACACTACCTACTAACTAAAACAAGCGGAAAATGTCCTCATAGTACGTGCGGCAATTTGTTGTTAGCCATTTAATTGTGATATGATCATATCAGTTCTCAAAGACATGATATTCAAGGGGAGAATTGGAGTGTCATGCCCATTTCTGAGGCAGGCGAGTGGGCATGAGGGCTGGGCGGGGCATGAAGGGGGAAATCTGGATGGTTTGAACTGGGTGCAGGGGGGAAATGACAGAAAAAAAGGTTGGGAACCACTGCTATAAGCATTGTTGTGGCCCGATTGGTAACGTCTCTGCCTGGTGTTTGCTAGTCGGGGGTTCAAGTCCCGCTCAGTCTCGTTAGTGCCATTAGCGTCTGCAATCTTACCATGCTTGTGAGCTAAGGATGTGGGGTTTGGGGGAGCCTATAGGTCTATCTTGAGTCATCAGCAGCCATTGCCTGGCCCTCCTTGGTCCTATCTTGGGTGGAGAGGGGGCTTGGGCGCTAATCATGTATATATGGTCTGTCTCTAGGGCATTGTCCTGCTTGATAGGGCAATGTCACTGTCCTTAGCCTTTGCCATTCAAAGAGTGGCCTTTAAACCTTGAAGCGTATTCGTATATGTATTTGGGAGTAAATGTTACTGTTAATATTTAGATATGATATGAAGTAAGCCGTAGAATATGTAAAACATTAAATGTAGCATTGTGGATGCAAACATTTTAGAAGAGAAAAGTTCCCAGAGAGGTTATAGTTGGAAATCGAAGATATTGAGCTAACTATACAAATTGAAGGGCAGTGGGTAGTATGTTGAATGCGAATGAAAAATACCTTCAGCTACTAAGATTAACCTTTTTTCCATGTGTATTAGGAAAAAGAATGATTGATATGGAGATAACATTTAGCGAAGGTGGAAATATAGATCTTAGGGGTTTCATATAGTCAGGTCATAGGTAAAAAATATTGAATACGATAGTTTGATGTAAAGAATGCACAATTCAGCATATTGAGTGTAAGGAGGAGATGATCTCTAACTATTTTTTTAATGAGGCACATTTGCACTGACTCGCGGTGGTGCCCTTTTAGCTCGGAAAAGTTTCCTACTAGCTGATTGGTTAGAATTATTTTGTCCAACCAATCAGCTAGTAGGAAACTTTTCCGAGATACAAGGGCACCCCTGTGAGTCAGTGCAAATGCACCCCATTAAAAAAAGTAGTTAAGAGATCATCTCCTCCTTACACTCAATATGCTGAATCATGCATTCTCTACACCAAACTACTGTATTCGATCTTCTGTACCTATGACCCAACCATATGAAACCCTAATTTCCATCTTTCCACCTTCGCTAAAATGTTGCTCTACTTCAAAGTATCTCAACATTTCTCTCCATATCAACCATTCGTTTTCATAATACATATGGAAAAAAAAATATCTTAGTAGCTCCAGGCATTTTTTTATTCGCATTCAACATACATCCACACTGCACTTCAATTAAGTATAATAGCTCAATATTATCGAGTTCCAACTTTAACCTTTATAAGAACTTTTCTCTCCTAAAATTTTGGCATCCATAATGCTACATTTAATGTTTTACATATTTTACGGCTTACTTCATATCATATCTAAATATTATCCGTAACATAGTAAGTTGCTGTATTGCTTAATATAATGAATAATATCATGAAGATGAAACAGTGTTTCACTGTATTAATACGTGTTAAAAACTGGAGGGTTTCGCTAACCATCATATCAAGTTAGTACCAAAACGAGTGTTACATCAATTACAAATCCACGGACAATAATTGCCCTTATACGAACTATCATTTTGACAGCTTTGGAGGAATATAGTATTATGCAAGGATCAACAGTTTGGAAGTTACCATTTGAGAGAGAGAGAGAGAGAGAGAGAGAGAGAGAGAGAGAGAGAGAGAGAGGAGAGGAGAGAGGAGAGAGAGAGAGAGAGAGAGAGAGAGAATATCACCCTTATAAGAACTATCATTTTGACAGCTTTGAAGGAATATAGTATTGTGCAAGGATCGACAGTTTGGAAGCTACTATTTGAGTGAGAGAGAGAGAGAGAGAGAGAGAGAGAGAGAGAGAGAGAGAGAGAGAGAGAGAGAGAGAGAATATAACCCTTATAAGAACTATAATTTTGACAGCTATGGAGGAATATTATTATTATTATTACTATCCAAGCTACAACCCTAGTTGGAAAAGCAAGATGCTATAAGCCCAGGGGCTCCAACAGGGAAAAATAGCCCAGTGAGGAAAGGAAATAAGGAAATAAATAAATGAAGAGAACAAATTAACAATAAATCGTTCTAAAAAAAGTAACAACGTCAAAACAGACATGTCACATATAAACTATAAACAACATCAAAAACAAATATGTCATAAATAAACTATAAAAAGACTCATGTCCGCCTGGTCAACAAAAAAGCATTTGCTCCAACTTTGAACTTTGGAAGTTCTACTGATTCAACTACCCGATTAGGAAGATCATTCCACAATGCAAGGATCGACAGTTTGGAAGTTACCATTTGAGAGAGAGAGAGAGAGAGAGAGAGAGAGGAGAGAGAGAGAGAGAGAGAGAGGAGAGAGAGAGAGAGAGAGAGAGAATATCATAGTCATCTCTGTCAACTAATCATTACAATGAAATACGACGTTCTGTTGCATCCCTTGATAGGAGCTTTGCGGATTTTCCCGTATCCGGGTTCGTCTTGAGTCTGAGGGGGGGGGGGAGGGAGTGAGGGGGAGTGGAGGTAGAATGGTCATTACGCTAGAGAGAGAGAGAGAGAGAGAGAGAGAGAGAGAGAGAGAGAGAGAGAGAGGAGTTTATATTTTTTATGCAGGTTGCTTCTTGAGTCTGATGGTAACTATGCTAATGTTGCCGGTAAGGATTTATTTAGTTCTTTAGGATTTTTCTTAATTTTTTTTATTATTTCAGTTTACAATTAGTTGATTTTAGTAGTTTTCACAATGTCGGAATGTGGTATTTTTTATGATAATTAGCGTTTTATATTTTAGACGTTGCTTTGATCCAATTAATTGAAACAGTGAATTAAAGTATTATGTGTTTACATTATTAGGTTAATTTTATACAAAATAGAGAGAGAGAGAGAGAGAGAGAGAGAGAGAGAGAGAGAGAGAGAGAGAGAGAGAGAGAGAGGAGAGAGAGAGAGAGAGAATTTTATGACAAGACGTATATAAGAATAATTACGAATACTGTAGCTGTAATTGAACGTGTAATATCACATCCACATAATTACCTAGAGCTAAATTACCATACAAAGAAACCTGCCCTTGTAAAAGGAACCCAAATCAAGCTGCATCATCAAAGTTAGCACCCTTTAATCCTAGATCAACACATGCCGGGTCAGGCCAGCGATGACATAATGATATATCCGCGAACCGACCTCCCGTTTTTCTAGACGCTGGCAACTCGCCCCGTGGGAAGAAAGAGAAGAAGAAGAAGAAGAGCGAGTCGAAAAGATAAAGGGGCCGTGAGTGACTTGAAGCTCTCCAGTTGTCGTGGTGGTGTGTGTCGAAGTAGGTGTATCGTCAGTGGCAGAGGTAAGTACCGGCTGACACATGCAATACACACATGCTTTTCTCGCTATGTCGTGCGTTGCTCCGAAGACATTATTCTGTCGAGTAGAAATGTATCGAAATGTATTTCAGATAAATAGCGTTCATAAATGAGCTTTGAGTATTGCTGCTGAAATAGGTTCGCAAATTTGATGGTTTATAGATTGCATATTCTTCTCTTGCAACAAGGCGTCGTTGCCACTGCAATTGGTATGAGGACAGAGGTGGTGTTGGTGTGTGTTTCGGTGTGAATGGAGTAGCAGGTAGAAGATTGGGTTTTCTTTTGTTACCGACACTAGATTTTATTTTACTCTAAAACCCGACTAAATTCAATCCTTTACTGCGTATTATGCTTTACGGTAATTGTGAAAATTGTTAATATTTTAGCAATTCACCAGAATAATAACAAGTAAGAAAATTTACTTACAAGATTGTATCAGATTTGGAAATTTTTGCACAAATTTTGTCATAGACAAACAAAAAATGAAAAATAATGGTGATTTCAACGGGGGTGTTGAAAGTGATCCTAAGGCAAAGATATTGGATAATTTTTTTTTATTGTAAAATAATATAGTTTTTTGAAAGAATTGAGATTACATTATAACATTAAATATCCAAAAATCAAGTCTATATGGTACTTGAACTAACAGAGAGAGAGAGAGAGAGAGAGAGAGAGAGAGAGAGAGAGAGTGAGAGAGAGAGAGAGACGGAGAGAGAGAGAGATATGAAGATTGGACCAAGGAAATTGATAAATAAATTATTAAAGAATTAATTCTTCAGATCAAAACTAACACAAATATGTCAATACGATACAAGACATACAAACTATGATTTAATGATTTAATTAATTACAGCACAGATAATGTAATTGATAAGATAACTTAGGAATATGTCAACATATCCATCTATACATATATGCATGCACACATATATGTACAGTATATACAGTATGTATGCATACATGTGTATATAATATATATATATATATAGTATATATATATATATATATATATATATATATATTATATATATATACATACATACATACATACATACATACACGAGTGTGTATGTTTGTACACGCAGATACAAAGAGTATTTCCCGAATATTAAACAGAAAACCATTAAGCCATTGATTCATAGATAAAAGAAAATATCCTGAACTACGACGTAGGCCTTTATTTCTTTCCTCATAAAAAAAGGCAAAAATCTGAAAAGAGCCATCTGTGTGAAATGAGTGACAAATGGTAAGTAGACAGTAATGACGAAACTTGGCTTAACAGTGAACAAACCCATTTTTCTCCTGCCAAGGTTTTTCTTTGGGTCGTTTTGCCTATGTATGGCTCCCATCGGCACCATTGCTTTTTTAGGTTTTATTCGTAAAAAAAAAATTATATTAATTTTTTTTGTCTACGTGCAGGATATGTTTCTTGTATTTATTTTTCTGTAACCGGCTTTTTTGTTTCGTTGTTTAGGTGTTTTCTCGCTTTGTATTTTGCCTGTTTAGAAAAACAAGCACATGTGTGTTTGTATATATATATATATATATATATATATATATATATATATATATATATATATATATATATATATATATATATATATATATTCTATTATTTCGAAAGTAATGAATATGTTCGTATTTTTGGTTTGTTTAGTTTGAGTTGATAAATGTCTAATAAATGTACATTGTAATCTTTTATAGCCATATCACGTATAGAGCCGTATACGTTTTAGGATCTCCTCATATATTAAAAAGGATATATGTTTAAGAACTTTAGCTTTCCTTTTATATTCGTTTTTACTCAGTTTTGAATATTATTAATACTTAAGTTTAAATGATCACATTTTATGATGCATAAATCTTGAATTTTATATTTATCTTATTCAAACATTTAATTTCAAACCCTTTGATTTGTATTAAGATTATTTATAATTTTCCTTGCGTTCTAGTTAATTATAATAATTTTAATAATTTACATTTTTTTCTTACTTCTTAATAGTAACGATATTCACTACTCAAAAATGTTAAAACGCAAATATTACGTGAATCACTGATATTGACATTGAACTCGTATCAATCAGTTATAATTAGCCAGAAAGAGACCAAGAGATGGGCCCCGCAAAATTTTATTAATTTTACATTTTTTTTCTTACTTCTTAATAATAACGATATTCACTACTCAAAAATGTAAAACGCGATTATTACGTGAATCACTGATATTGACATTGAAATCGTATCAATCAGTTATAATTAGTTCCACAAAGAGACCAAAAGATAGGCCCGCAATAGCTATAAAACTTCGACAATCAGCGTAACTCGCCCATTCTTTTAATTACAACGTCGTAACATCTTCACATTCTTTTAATTACAACGTCGTAACATCTTCACATTCTTTTAATTACAACGTCGTAACATCTTCACAATCTTTCAATTACAACGTCGTAACATCTTCACATTCTTTTAATTACAACGTCGTAACATCTTCACATTCTTTTGATTACAACGTCGGTAACATCTTCACATTCGTTTGATTACAACGTCGTAACATCTTCACATTCTTTCAATTACAACGTCGTAACATCTTCACATTCTTTTAATTACAACGTCGTAACATCTTCACATTCTTTTGATTACTACGTCGTAACATCTCACATTACGACGTAGTAATTAAAAGAATGTGAAGATGTTACGACGTTGTAATTGAAAGAATGTGTTACAACGTCGTAACATCTTCACATTCTTTTAATTACTACGTCGTAACATCTTCACATTCTTTTCATTACAACGTCGTAACATCTTCACATTCTTTTAATTACAACGTCGTAACATCTTCACATTCTTTTAATTACAACGTCGTAGCATCTTCACATTCTTTTAATTACAACGTCGTAACATCTTCACATTCTTTTAATTACAACGTCGTAACATCTTCACATTCTTTTGATTACAACGTCGTAACATCTTCACATTCTTTTAATTACAACGTCGTAACATCTTCACATTCTTTCAATTACAACGTCGTAACATCTTCACATTCTTTTAATTACAACGTCGTAACATCTTCACATTCTTTTGATTACTACGTCGTAACATCTTCACATTACGACGTAGTAATTAAAAGAATGTGAAGATGTTACGACGTTGTAATTGAAAGAATGTGTTACAACGTCGTAACATCTTCACATTCTTTTAATTACTACGTCGTAACCTCTTCACATTCTTTTAATTACAACGTCGTAACATCTTCACATTCTTTTGATTACAACGTCGTAACATCTTCACATTCTTTTAATTACAACGTCGTAGCATCTTCACATTCTTTCAATACAACGTCGTAACATCTTCACATTCTTTTAATTACAACGTCGTAACATCTTCACATTCTTTTGATTACAACGTCGTAACATCTTCACATTCTTTTAATTACAACGTCGTAACATCTTCACATTCTTTTAATTACAACGTCGTAACATCTTCATCAACACAATAACAAACGTTCAATGTCACGCCGCCAGCGAGGCGCCCTGTCAATTTCTGTTGCGGTCTGCCCAATTAAGAGGGTCATCTCGGGTTACCCCTTTTTACGCTGCCGTCCAGAAGCCCAAGTCGCGGTATCTGATGTCAGGCTGTTGGAGGTGTTGATGAAGTCAAGGGATGATGTCACCGAGGTCATGCAGAATAACCGGTGTGTTCTTTCTCTTTGACGTCAGGGAAAGAATCAAATCAAGAGAAAGAAGCAAAAAGGTAGCCGTGTTAGGTTTACTGCTGCCCGAGTAGAGCCTGCGGTTTTGAGCTTACTTTTACTTTTCGTTTTGTTCCGGCTGATATCCAGTTATCCGCTCTTTTTTTCGTTCTCTTCCAGCGGTCTTCGATTTCATTGTCGGTAATTAATAACACCGCCGCACATCATTTCTCTCTCTCTCTCACTCTCTCTCTCCTCTCTCTCTCCTCTCTCTCTCTCTCTCTCTCTCTCTCTCTCTCTCTCTGTCCAGCAGTTCTTTATGTATTTTTTCAATCTTGAAACGTCAACTCTGAACAGTCGATGATGACTCTAGGGTGAAAAAGCAACAGATTGGTCAGTACAATATTCATATTTATAGAATCCAATTCCTTATATATATATATATATATATATATATATATATATATATATATATATATATATATATATATATATATATATATAAGCCTGGCAGTTCATGGACTATTTTTTTTTAATTTTGTGACGTTCTTGCTTGGAACGGTTTGTATATAAACTCACGATCCATTGAAGTAAAGATAGTTGCATTCACCTCGCCTCTCAATTACAGCCTTCCGGCACTGTGTGTGTATGTGAGAGAGAGAGAGAGAGAGGAAGAGAGAGAGAGAGAGAGAGAGAGAGAGAGAGAGAGAGAGAGAGAGAAGTAAATTAGAGTTTTCGAGTTGCGAGTCGATAATGGATACTCCCCTATTAATTATCCATTGGCTACGTCAACAATACAGTGAGTTTGTAATGATTGCTTCCATTTGAAACTTAATTATTTTTGTGATATATTCCTTTGGGTTCCTAATGGCGTCTCCTGCTCAGTGACGGGCCAAACTTCCAAAATTCCAAACATCCTATTCGACAACATTGGAATGAGAGAGAGAGAGAGAGAGAGAGAGAGAGAGAGAGAGAGAGAGAGAGAGAGAGAGAGAGAGAGAGAGATATGTTTTCATGTGTCACTGTAATTAGCAGCAAATTATCCCAAGAATGTATGAGCGGAATTGAATGGAAATTTATCCATGATCTATCAGGTAACTTTCTGGAGATTATTTTATATAGTGAAAATTTAGATAGGTCTACTGTCTAATTGACAAAAGTTGAAGGATTTCAGTCACTCTGTCAAGTTACATCAAATGTTGTTGACCCAGTATTAAAGTATCATTCTAACGTGCACATGAGCTTAATAACTGTACTCGTTAGTACATTACGTAAATATTTAATTGTTTCGCATGCGATATAATTTTCAATTAGAGGCCTTCATCCTCTTGTGTTTAGAAGACGTTTGAGTTATGGAGTTTTATATATTCGATTTTTCACTTCTTTTACCAAAGGATGACTGCAGCACAATGGTGTATAGAAATTCGTTAGACACGACCATATTATTGTAAATGAAAGGAACAAGTAACGCTGAATTGATATTTTGATCAAAACTAACTTTCCTGTATTGATTTTGACAGTTTCCTTTCATCAGCATTAGTTTTCTCTCCTCTCTCTCTCCCTTTGCTTTGGCTGATTTTTTTTCTCAACATTTCTTTGGCTACATTATCAGAAATATCTTTCCCACATTAATATCTCAATCCATGGCGGTTTATTGTTCTTTTTTATTGCATTATCTTACCTCTTAAAAAAATTAACGATGATTCTAGACTTTAAAAACGTGAAAAAGGAGAAAAATCCCAACTTGGCAACATCTCTCTCTCTCTCTCTCTCTCTCTCTCTCTCTCTCTCTCTCTCTCTCTCTCTCTCTCTCTCTCTCCTCCTCTCCTCTCTCTCTCTCTCTCTCTCTCTTATTTACTATTTTACCATAAAACTTTATATATATATATATATATATATATATATATATATATATATATATATATATATATATATATAATCAGAAGCTAGGATGGAGTGACGAACTAAGAAAGAAAAGGAAACTTGAAGTCTTCTCAGTCCCCTCCCCTCCTTTTTTTTCTCCAGACAACGTTAAGATCACCAGCAATAAATCTCTAGTCTAGCAAGGTCCAAGGGCTGCTTCCACCGTACGAGGTTGGGTTGATATACATGATTCCGTAGGACAAAGGGGAAAGATTGAGGGTTTGGGGGTTGGAAAGGGTAAGAGAAGGCGTAGGAAAAAGGAGATCATTACTATAGTTGTTTGAGAAGGTAAAATTTCCCTCTTTTTTCTTGATTGCATAGTTACAAATTCTTTGCATATCTGCTTTCGTTATGAGGAATGCATTTTTTCCCTACAAAATAAAAAAAATGCAATTTTTTTTATTTAATGTATTTTTCTAAGGAAATAGGATTGGTTTTATAAGCAAAATCTTTTCCTTCTATTTTCTTGACTGCATAGTTGCAAATTCTTAGCATAGCTGTTTTCATTACGAGGACTGCATTTTATTCCCTACACAAAAAATGCATTTTTTCTCCTGTTTTTCTCTAAAGAAATAGAATTGATTTTATAAGCAAAATCTTTTCCCTCCATTTTCTTGATTGCATAGTTGCAAATTCTTTGCATAGCTGTTTTCATTACGAGGAATGCATTTTATTCCCTACCAAAAAAATGCATTTTTTTCTCTTTTCTTGATTGCATAGTTGTAAATTCTTTTCATACCTGCCTTCGTTACGAGAAATGCATTTTATTCCCTACAAAAAAAAGGCAAGTTTCCCTTAATGGTTTTTTTTTTTTTTATAGAAATAGAATTGGTTTTATAAACAAAATCGTAATATAATTTTAAGCATTTATTCATTCCGAAGACGTTAGATTACATACTTTTATTTTGGAAAATGGTGGGAATATTTGCCAATTGAAAAAGACGAAAAGGGGGAAAAAGTCAAAAGATTTATCTTCCACTTTAAACTTTTTACCCATTGCCACTCCAAATAAAAAAAATAGATATTATAAAAGGGATACAAGGAAAACATTAAAAGAAAGGGCGGAGGAGAACTGTAAGTGTCTTTAACTGCGTCATAAAAGTCGAAGAATAACTACCGTAAGATCTTTGGATTTCTTTAACTGCCACCTCTCTCTCTCTCTCTCTCTCTCTCTCTCTCTCTCTCTCTCTCTCTCTCTATGTGTGTGGGAACGTTTATTATGGAATTCAGAACATGATAGGTTTTTGTCAGGGAAATGCATTTTTTTTTATTTTGCAGTTTGACATACACATACTAGGTTGATTTGTTGT
>NC_090747.1:96127649-96130149 GCF_036898095.1 Palaemon carinicauda | reverse complement strand
AAAAACTTTTATAGATAAATAGTAGAATTTACAATTATAAATACAGTATGTATTAAGTAAGAAAAATATTCATTTAGATATACTATAAATGCATATATATTATAAACTCTAAGAATTGTAAATATGTATATCCCAATAAAAGATCAAAGAAATATATAATGACGCTAGAAGAACAAGACTGAGACCTGTGCTTTGGGAACAGCTTGATTCGAGATGTTGTCTTCTTTTATGGGATTAATACCGGACGAGGGACGCCGATGGTGAGAAGATAAGGAGCCCTGATGATTGGTGGAGTCCGGATACCATCGTAGTTCTTATAAATAATGGAATTCGAGAGAGAGAGAGAGAGAGAGAGAGAGAGAGAGAGAGAGAGAGAGAGAGATTATGTTACATGTTAGGTAGGGAGGATGAGTATTCGTGTTTAAGGAAATAGGGTTGAGAAGTAAAACTGATGGACAGTAGAAATAAGAAAGAATTATTATTATTATTATTATTATTATTATTATTATTATTATTATTATTATTATTATTATTACTTGCTAAGCTACAACCCTAGTTGGAAAAGCGAGATGCTATAAGCCCAGGGGCTCCAACAGAGAAAATAGCTCAGCTAAGAGACAGGCAGGAATAGTTATAGTAATAAAAGGTGGAATGAAAATCAGAGAGAAAAACAGAAATGAAAAATAAAAAGACATAAAAGATCCTAGAAAGGAAAGAGAGAGAGAGAGAGAGAGAGAGAGAGAGAGAGAGAGAGAGAGAGAGAGAGAGAGAGAGAGAGAGAGAGAGAGAGAGAGAGAGAATTAATTAAATGATTGACACAACGATATAATGAATAATTCCATAATTCTTTGATATTATTCCCCGCCTCTCGTCTGCTCACCATATTTTCTCCGGACCACACTTGCCTTTGTCTGTTTGTAAAAGGCCATAGGTTTACAATAGGCCTCTTGTTCACAACGGATTCAGGGCTTGATTAAAACCATCCCATTCAGTTGCCTCTGAGACCAAATTTTTACCTACGACAACGAAGTTGGAAGGAGGTTAGGTTTTCGCCCTTGTTTGTGTGTTTGTTTGTGAACAGCTTCTTAGCCACAATTTTAATCGTAGAGTAATGAAACTTGTAGGGATTAACTGGTATGTAAATATCTGGAAATGATTACATTTTGAAAGGTCAAGGTCAGAGGTCAAGGCCACGGTCAAGAATAAGTTTGGTCTTAGTTGTCACAAAAACTTCAAACTTGGTTCATATTTGAGTTTAGGAAATTCCATGCCAATTAATACAAGTCAAGGCCAAAAGTCAATGTCAAGGTCGTGCAAAAGGTCAAGAAATAAACTCCCTCGGCGGAGGTCTGCCCTCTACTGAGTGCCCCTCTAGTATTATCATGAAATTATCATGGAATGTCGACTATTGGTCATGTTACTTGCCTCACCAGCTAAAGTGATAGGGTTCAGTGTAAATGCCTCTCTGTTAACTTAGGAAGGGAATTGTATACTAGATAGTTAGTCGACAATGTTGGGTAGCTGCAATTGTTGAAAGGGCTTTCCGTTTGCAACCTCGCTCGAAAAGACTGGAAGGAAAACCAAAAGGGTATGACTTGGAGTTATATTCTCGAAGAATGAATAATTTTTAAAGAACTGTAGATATATGTTATGGATATATATTTATTTATTTTTATATTTAATTATTTATTTTTGAGTGGGGATACCTTGACGTGGTGAAAGGGTTTGTGTATAACCATGATCAGCAATGCTGTACTAGTCAATATATATTTGAATATATATATTCATTAATTCATTTTACCTGTGTTATAACTTACATCCAAAGAGAATAGTAATATACGATGTACTTATCCCATCCAGGATTCGAACCTATGCTTTTTGTGTTCAATACTGTGATAGATAGGTCACTGTTATCCCCTCAAGAGCTATATAGTCCTCGCTGTAACAAACCTAAAAGGCATAAATTACAATCCTGGGCAGGATAGATGCACTTATTTTATACAATAGATTCGGTTATTCGGAAAATAAACTGAATTTGGTATTAAAGCGTATTTGTTGCTTGATATTTTAGCTGAAGAAAGTCGCATGTAAATTAGTGGTAAAATTGTGTGTGTATGAGAGAGAGAGAGAGAGAGAGAGAGAGAGAGAGAGAGAGAGAGAGAGAGAGAGAGAGAGAGAGAGAGAGAGGCTAGGCAGGATTGAATAGTGTAGGGAGGATGTCAGAGTGTGTATAAGTTGGGTCAAGAGGGACCTTATAAAAGATATGGGGGAAAAATTTGTTTTTAAGCTAATATTTTTCTGTTATGACTCTTCCAATATTTGCGTTCTTGATTTGTTCTGTTTCTGGGGATTCTAAACAAATTGAGTTCTATGTCTATATTATTTATTAAATGTAAGTAATATATTCTTTGCATTCGTCACTTTGAATAAACACATTAACAATTTTGTTATCATGTGACTAACATATATTTGCAACTCTATAACGTACCTGTTATTCGGT
>NC_090747.1:96110149-96122649 GCF_036898095.1 Palaemon carinicauda | reverse complement strand
TTTGATACGCCATTATATAATTAAAATCAACACATTTTTTTCTTAAGATTTCAAAATATATTTTACCTCCAGAATTCAAGGGATAGGATTTGACCGCGGGGCGTCCTTGCATTGCAACGGTCATAGTTCCCGGATTACGTGGCAGAATTAATTATGCCACGTAATTAATTAATTATACATTCTTGTGTTGCATTTTATTTGAAAAAAATAATTTGAATATATTTATTAATCATAAAAAGTATTAGTTTCAATATATTTACTAACCATAGAAAATAATTATTGAATGTATTTACTAACCATAGAAAAATAGCGTTCCGCAGACGGAAAAGTTTTGCAAGAGAGTAGGGATTTATAACAAAGACTTTTCATGTCTGTGAATCATTGGTAGGCCTACCATGAAGTTAAAAGCAAAGTAAGGAAGTTTGAATTTCTTAGTCATAATAAAATAGGAAAAAAGACTGATTCGTAGAGGATTGTAGTTGCATCAAAAGTGCGTAACCTAACTCCTCTTGAAAGATTCTTTAAGTAGGAAGGGAAACAGACAAAAAGAGACAAAATTATCTATTTTATAAGACCGTTTGAATACCACAAACCTCCGCCAATGCTGAGCAATTGACGTTTGTAATGGTCTGTTCAATCCAGACGTTACATTCTTATCTTCACAGATCGAATCACATGGTAGCAAGAATGAGATCTCACGTTGATTAGAATATCGAAAATCTCTATAACAATTTTTTTTTTCAGACAGGCAGACAGACAGAGTAAACCTAATACCTGGCAGAGGTAGTAATGCGTCAATACATGAAGAGGAGGAGCAACATTTTAAAGATTTCGTGACATACCCTTCCTGAAAATTTTATCCTCTTTATTAGAAGCATGATAACTTGGAAGGATAAATTCAGTTAATTTCTAAATGCTATAGACTGAGCTGAATGGATATCGGTTGAAATTGAATACCATAAAAAATATATCTTTTTATTTTAATCAGAACTGAAGGAAGTTACTGTATATCTCTAGCTTCATCCAAAATGTGAAAAATTGCTGTTAGTCAGAGCCATTATCAAAAGAGAATAGAAGGCTACAATTAGATAAAAAACTACATTGAAAGATGGAAAATTATATAAATCCTGTATTTAAGAAAAAAAACGTCTTGGTCTAGGAAGGACAAGAAATGTTGCTTTGCAAACAGGAAAGTTAACTGTATGTTAGCGTGGGTTTGGCAATTTGCACCAAAGTAAGTCTTTATAAATGAAACTGACTGAGAATAAAAACAGGTTCGTAACGTCTTTAATGCAAGGAGACTTATGATATAGATGTCTGTATATCGAGGAAGTCTGGTAAGGGGTGATATAAACCGTACAGGTACTAGAGTATACTGATAATGGCTGTCAGCTTTAATCGATGTAATATAAAACATGAAGATAATTTGCTTTTATGCAGAATGGAAAATATATGTATAGGAAATCTTTATAAACTTTAGCTAAAGTTAAAAGGTTTTTATCAATATTTATAGGATTTACTTTTATTATTTGATCAGTTGCAACTGCTCTAAATTTTTATAATATTCTTATTCATATTCTTTTGCAACAGCCCTAATTTTTTTTAATAATCTTAATCATAGTCTTTTGCAATTGCCCTAATTTTTTTTATATTCTTATTTTTAATCTTTTGCAACTGCCCTAATTTTTTTTCAATCTTATTTATAGTTTTTTTGCAACTGCCCTAATTTTTTTTTAATAATCTTATTCTTAATCTTTTACAACTGCCCTAAATATTTTTAATATTCTTATTCTTAGTCTTTTGCAACTGCCCTAAATTCTTTAATATCCTTATTCTTAGTCTTTTGTAACTGCCCTAATTTTTTTTTATATTCTTAGTCTTTTGCAACCGCCCTAAATTTTTTTAATATCCTTATTTTCAGTCTTTTGCAACTCCCCTAAATTTTTTTTATATTCTCATTCTTAGTCTTTTGCAACTGCTCTAAATTTTTGTAATATTCTTATTCAGTCTTTTCCAATTGTCCTATTTTTTTTCACCATTCTTATTCTTAGTCTTTAGTCTCTGCTGATAAAAGCGCGCTCTCTCTCTCTCTCTCTCTCTCTCTCTCTCTCTCACTCTCTCTCTCTCTCTCTCTCTCTCTCTCTCTCTCTCTCAACCAACAGGGCAACCCAACCAAAGACTCCAACACACCATTTTTATTGCACAGAAACATTCCCGGGGGTCTTAGCAACGCTGGGAAAGAAAAGTCCCTTTCCAACACTTCAGTACTAAACCGTCCCTCACTTCCATTCACCCAAACAATACCGAATGTGAGATGGATAGGCCCGTTCCCTTAACATTTAACAAGTGTTTTCAGCCATGAGCCAAACGCCCTCAGAGTTAATTCGCCACATTTCCGACCTTGTGTTTCTGGAAGGATGTGTTCTCAGGTCTTTATGGATAGCTCTGTTTTCCTTCGAGGATTTTTAAGGCTGCGCCGTCGTAAAAACTGCCCTCGCGGGAGAGGAGAACAAGGGGAGTGATTAGTAAAAGGTCGCGCTTTTTGACTTAAAACTCTCAATGAGTGAACATTAGGAAGACCGTTAAGGGTTAGTGGAATGGGTTATTATTGTTATTGTTATTATTATTTTTTTTCTTTTTTTAAAGATTCTGGGGCCTTTATGGTAGACATTGATTTAATAACTTGTACAGTTGAAGGGATAGATGATAGATTGAAATCGTCAGTGTAAAATTAGTTATTTGAAATTAATATTTTCATTTTATGTATGTTGGGAATCTCCCCTATATAACAAAGAGCAAGTGCCTGGTATATATATATATATATATATATATATATATATATATATATATATATATATATATATATGTGTGTGTGTGTGTGTGTGTTTGTGTATGCATATATATACACACATATATATATGTATGTACATATATATGTATATGTATATATATATATATATATATATATATGTATATGTATATATATATATATATATATATATATATGTGTGTGTATATATATGTTTTTTTTCGGCTGTAAAACTTACAACACCTCATTAGACCGTTTACACACCCCTGTCTTGCACGCTCTTGCACGTGTATGTATGTGTACTCACCTGTGTATATCCACTTACTCCCGTTGAGAAATTTCCAGAAATAAACAGGTTGGAGTCTTTGAGCATGTAGTATTCTGCTTTTAATGTTACATACCTTACCTACTACTATAAATATAAACAATGGTTATAACATCCCAATCATTATTTAGGTATACGATTAACATTAGTATTATTAGTTCAAATGTGATTGTAACTATAGTCCATTTCTTTTAGCGATGCATATTTGCACTGACTCGAGGCGGTGCCCTTTTAGCTCGGAAAAGTTTCAGGATCGCTGATTGATTGGACAAGATAATTCTAACCAATCAGCGATCCCGAAACTTTTCTGAGCTAAAAGGGCACCGCTGCGAGTCGGTGCAAATATGCATCGCTAAAAGAAATGGACTATATAATCATACGAAGTTCCTCTAATATCTGCTAAGCCCTTAATCAACATCCACCTATTGACATTTTGGGAAATTTGGATGTCTACTGGTTTTATGGATATTATGCTATTATGCTCATATCTATTTGTATTCCTCGTTAATACGGAAACTTGCCTTTAAATAAATCCTTGTTTGTGCTTAACAACATTAGATATAACTTTTCTTGAATTTATTATACAGTATCATTTAACTCAGAACATTATTATTTATGTTAGAGATGCTTGGAGTTTTTAATGGAAATATAATATGATATGACTTCTCTCTCTCTCTCTCTCTCTCTCTCTCTCTCTCTCTCTCTCTCTCTCTCTCTCTCTCTCTCTCTCTCTCTCTCTCTCTCTCTCTCTCTCTCAGGAATTGCAAAATTAATTTGCATTATTTTATTATTTCCAAATAAGGTTTATGACCATGGCTGCCTTATCAAATTCCGAATTTTATATGCTGGTGGAGGAGCAATATTGTCTATGAATATTGGAAAGAACACGAACATGATCATTTTACTTGTATAAGCGTAAAGACTAGGAAATGATTAATAGGAATTTGTTGATGCTGTGTTGAATCTGAAACCTTCTGATGAAAATTTACTGTTCTTCAACGGACATAGTTTCAGAACCATGAGAGAGAGAGAGAGAGAGAGAGAGAGAGAGAGAGAGAGAGAGAGAGAGAGAGAGAGAGAGAGAGAGAGAGAGATAACGTTGAAAACTTGAAAACAACGTTTTTTCAATAAACATAGATTCAAAATCATAAGTGAGAGAGAGAGAGAAAGAGAGAGATAACGTTGAGAACTTAAAAACAGCGTTTTTTCAGAGAGAGAGAGAGAGAGAGAGAGAGAGAGAGGAGAGAGAGAGAGAGAGAGAGAGAGAGAGAGAGAGAGAGAGAGAGGTAACGTTGAAACCTGCTAAAAAAGCGTTTTTTCAACATAGATACAGAATCAGAGAGAGAGAGAGAGAGAGAGAGAGAGAGGAGAGAGAGAGAGAGAGAGAGAGAGAGAGAGAGAGAGAGAGACGTTTTTTCAATAAACGTAGATTCAGAATCAGAGAGAGAGAAAGATAACGTTGAAAACTTAAAAACATCGTTTTTTCAACAAACAGAGATTCAATATCATGAGAGAGAGAGAGAGAGATGAGAGAGAGAGAGAGAGAGAGAGAGAGAGAGAGAGAGAGAGAGAGAGATAACGTTGAAAACTTAATAACAGCGTTTTTGCTAAAACGGCTTTTTTTCTACAAACATAGATTCAGAGAGAGAGAGAGAGAGAGAGAGAGAGAGAGAGAGAGAGAGAGAGAGAGAGAGAGAGAGAGAGAAGCTCAGCGAAGAGATGTCAAAGGTCACGTGTTGTGCGTCGAGGCGTGTTTGTCCGTCTGTCTGTGTTTGTCTCGGGACCTGTCAGAATCCGTCATAGGACAGAATCTCATAATCTCCCTCGCGTTCCAATGTGTCTTGGCTCGTCCTCCTCGCAAGGGTTGAAGGTCTCTTTCGTTTTATTTACTTCTTTACTTGCGGGTCTTGGAGACTCCACTTGCTTTCGGTGTACGTGCATATAAATGTACTTAGCCAGATATATGCAACATAAATAGTCATCAGGCTGATATGTTTTTTTTTTTTTTTTTGTGTTAGAAGGGGAAATGTATGAATTTAGGTATGGATGTTCCTTTAATGGTTTATAGTTATTAATTTATGTTTATATATATATTCATTTATGTTTATATATATATATATGTATATATGTATATATATATATATTTATATATGTATATATATATATATATATATATATATATATATATATATATATATATATATATATACAAATAAGCCCTATATTTTTGATACATTAATGTCTGGATTCTCTTACCGACCTCGGGATCAGAGCCCCAGGTGAAATCTCATAAAGATAATAGCTTCTGACCGGCCTGGAATCGAACCCTGGTCCAGGAAACTTGTATGAGCAGTGACATAAAATCCCTTTTATCCTTCCTCTTCAGAATCGGCCTCCTTGATTATTCCGACCGAATTTCTAGAATTGATCTAGACATCCTTCTATTCTTGCATCTCATTATATTCTTTAAAAAAATGTTCTTATTAATCAAATTTAATAATAGTCCACCGTTACTGATGACAACATTCAAAGATCCTCAATAGAAGTTAAATGTAATTAGAGTGAATATTTCCAACGTCTGTGTGCATTGATATGACTCGCTGGGCCAATCTTTGACTTTTGTACCTTGCCGCATGCCAGGTACTTTAAATTAGTATTAGGGGCCTCTAGGACTTCTTTATCTCCCTTCGTTTTTAAAACTCATTCTCCAGGTCAACTGATTGACTTTTGCATTTCTTTAAAGCTAACTAGGGGCGACCTTCGTATCTCAGTTCACAACCAAAACATTCGTACTAAGTCAAAATTCAAGCAAATTTATCTCTTCATTTTATTTAGTTTACAAAAGCGTCCCTCTCGAAGGGCTGATATAAGAAAAAAGCCTCTAGCTTTCAATTTCGTAGGTCTGAGATGACCAAGCTACAATTATTACTTAGTTATTAAAGGGTTATTCAAAAAGGTGTCTGCCACGCCTAAATATTAAGATGGTACCGAAACTTTTTACTATCGCTATAAAATGACCTCTTTTATAACCAGACTCACAACTCTATTTGTTGGCTTTCATTACATTGAGGCCCTTTGGGAAAAAAAATGGGGGTGGGGGGAAGGAAGGGTATGACACCTAAGAAAATCCACGAAGACACTAGAACTGCACCTTCCAATTTTGCCAATAACAACAGGTGGGGTGTTGAAGCTGGACAGGGACAAGAACCCGGATGTCATGAGACTCTTCGCCAGCTGGTTTCTTGACGGCAGATGTATACCATCCAGTAGAAGACCTTTTGGTCCTGGGATCAGTATTTGGACTGAAATCTTGCTGATGAGCAGAGCTTGTATGCAAGATGACTGATATTATTATACCAGTGCATACGGTAAACAGGGCGAAAACTTTCATTAAAAATTTTAACTCTTCTCCAAGCTTATTTAAAAGAGATTACACAGGTTGATACAGATTTACTACTTTGAAGACAAAAATCAAAGATTCAAAGCAAGCTAGAAGGGAGAATAAACAATGGCTATCAATCTAATAGATAATTCAGAAGGGGGCGGTACCAGCTAAGTACTGACCTATGTAATGGGATGCCGAGTGTATTACCGTGATAAACGGTGGTCACGGATAAACTGCTTTGGAAAAGGTCCTAGCAGTTGAGAAGTCTCATCATTACAATTGCCCCCTCTCGCTAGATCTGTCACCGTCTGCCTTTTCCCTATTAAATCAAATTTTACAGACGTAGTAATTATTTTGTGACCAGTAATGCAGGCAGTCTTATTTTGGAGCAATTGAAAGCCTCTGAAGCAAGTATCTTCCTTCACCGGATAGCAATGCTAGATCATCAGTGGGCCAATTGCAGTGGAGCTACTAGAGAATTGAAAAATTATCGTAAGAATTGCCTTCCTCAAGTGACCTTTTGGACTTTAGATCAAGTTTTTTTCAATTACATTTGTAAACTGAACCTTCGATTATATGGTTTAGTGAAAAACCATTTATTATCTCTCGTGATATCCAAATCGATAAATTGATTTTCCCTTCCATATTATTATCCGAAAGGTACATAGACTAATCTGGGCCAAAGCAAATGCATTTATCATATATAATTTCCCTTTGGATTTTAATGCTAAGGTTGAAACAATTCAATGCTAATAAATGTTTGTGGCTTAGTATTCGAAATTATACAAAATTCCGTGTGTCTTACAACAAATTTTAATATATTTATATATAAATAAACTGTGTGCATGAGAGAGAGAGAGAGAGAGAGAGAGAGAGAGAGAGAGAGAGAGAGAGAGAGAGAGAGAGAGAGTGTGTGTCATTGATCAGGATTACATATCCTACTTCAGAATCCCAAAGGATTAAGAAAATTCTTGAAATCATAAGGACTGGTTTACTGTTGTCATTGGAGTAGAGACATCTCTCTCTCTCTCTCTCTCTCTCTCTCTCTCTCTCTCTCTCTCTCTCTCTCTCTCTCTCTCTCTCTCTCTCTCATGTAACCTTGTGATATGCGACACCTTTTGGTACACGTGCGTTGCTTAGGTATGCCTCATCACAACTTCTTGTCTCATTCTTGTAAAATCATTCTCTTTTGGGGATATTTGCTGTTACAATTATTTTCTGATTTCATACAAGTTTACATCCTTTTATTATACCATTACTTATATTTATACTGAAAGAGGTATGGAATGAATAATGATGCCATTAACAATAACAGCCAGAAAGGGAGCAACATGGATATGAGAGCAAACTAAAGTAAAGGATAATCTAACATATAAGAAAAAGAAATGGAAATGGGCAGGTCATATAATACCAATGACATAATAGATGTACATAAAGAATATCATAATGTGTCCCTAGATATAGCAAAAGATGCAGGGGAAGGGAGAAAAGACGATGGATTGTTAAGCTAAGAAAATTTGTGTTTAGACTGGCATAGAAAAACCATAAACTGACGTGAATGGAAGGATATATCTAAGGATTTGTCATGCAGTGGATTATTAATTTCTGATGATGATGATAGATAAATAACCTTTTTATATAGTTTAATGTCAAAATCGCAGATTGGTGATACAAATTAACCGTAAGACGTTTAGTCTGAGTGAACCTGAAATGAGCGTCACAACTGTATTCAGTACCAACCGTGTGTCACACAATTGTACATAATTCCTTTTGTATATATTATGCTTGTATCTTCGCTCTTCCCTCGCACTAAAACGAACATGAAAATTCATGTCTGGTTTTCCTCTGTAACATTGTCACTTTCTCGAACATGTATTTTCCTGTTGCCTTGAGGTTTTGTATATAAAGGAGAGTGTTCCTTAATAAAGTACTCAGTTGATTGCTTCCTGCCTTTGAGTCACAACCTTTTCTCTGCTTCGTCACAATTCAGTTGGATGTCGATGGAAATCAGAAATTCTGAACGGCTTGAATTACCTCGTATGTTGCTTTTTAAGCCTACCTGTGTGGTGTGGTAATTCCTTGGGATTCTGTATCGCTGTTTTGGGAATTATTGCTGTTTATTTTTGTGTTTTTATTTTGTTTGTTTAGGGATGCGATATACCAGTAGAATGAAATGAACGTTGGGTGCTTTCATTTTGGTATTGTTATGAAATATTTATGAAGAGATATGGAAATGAAATAAGGTAGAAAAATATGAATGTCTGTGTATGTGTATATATATATATATATATATATATATATATATATATATATATATATATACTGTGTATATATACATATATATACAGTGTATATATATATATATAATATATATATATATATATATATATATATATATATATATATACACCGTATATATACATATATATACAGTGTATATATATAATATATATATATATATATATATATATATGTATATATAATATATATATATATATATATATATGAGAGAGAGAGAGAGAGAGAGAGAGAGAGAGAGAGGAGAGAGAGAGAGAGAGAGAGAGAGAGAGAGAGAGAGAGAGAGAGAGAGAGGGGATTTTCATATTTCGATTTCGAAATTCATTTGACTGATTAACCGCAACTAATAATTATAAGTGCAATTCAAAAACAAAATTACATTTGATTTATATGCGATTTTGTTTGACTTATATATTCTCTTGTCGTAACGTCTGTAAGAATTTATGAGGCATCATTTAATCATTATTTATTTACTGTGGAACATCAGAAAACATTCCTGGAAAAATAGTATATACAATTCTCGATATACTAATTTCTATTAGCAACTGATAATGCAGAAACTCTTATCTCTGTTCTCCAAAGAGGTGATACTTGTGTATTTACTTGTTGAAAAACCAGTTTGTTAAGAACATGTTTTATCTCTGTGACTTGCCTTTTTTTTTTTTTTTTTTTTGACAAAATTTCGGATTTATTCAAAATTAGCTTAAAAAATGTCTTCGTGATAATTTCATCATATCAAATCATTTCTCCTAAAGGCAAGCATATAATAGACTATATCTGAAATTCCAAACAGGTTTCTGTTCATCTTTTTATTTTTTCTATGACGATAATATTAAAGAACTTAGGTATGTTGTTTATCATGCGGAGAATCCATCAGGTTTATTCTTAAAAAAAGAAATATCTGTTTGAGGGCGGTACTCTACTTTAAGATTCTCCATGACAACACCCAAACTTGTTCTTATTCTTTTTTTGTATTTTAACAAGATATTTGGGTGCGTCTTAGGCTCTACCGTTGCTGCTAGATCCGGCTTACGTTTTAGGCTATATCCTGATCTATATCCTTAATCCTGTAATAACAACGTGCAGGTTACGCAACATCTGTAAACAAATAAAAAAGACACTGGAATTTTTATTATTATTATTATTATTATTATTATTATTATTATTATTATTATTATTGTTATTTATTTTATTATTATTATTATTATTATTATTATTACTTGCTAAGCTACAACCCTAGTTGGAAAAGCAGGATGCTATAAGCCTAGGGGCTCCAATAGGGAAAATAGCTCAGTGAGGAAAGGAAACAAAGAAATATAAAATATTTTAAGAAGAACAGCAAGGTCAAAATAGATATCTCCTATATGAACTATAAAAACTTTAACAAATCAAGAGGAAGAGAAATAAGATGGAATAGTGGCCCCGAGTGTACCCTCAAGCAAGAGAACTCTAACCCAAGAGAGTGGAAGACCATGGTACAGAGGCTATGGCACTACCCAAGATTAGAGAACAATGGTTTGATTTTTGAGTGTCATTCTCCTAGAAGAGCTGCCTACCATACCTAAAGTCTCTTTTACCCTTATAAAGAGGAAAGTTGCCACTGAACAATTACAATAAGGATTTTTCGCCAACTCTCAAGGGCAATGAAGAATTATCAGAAGATTATAACTTAATAAGTCTGTCTTGTCATATTTAATAATAAAGGAATTCCTTCCTATAAAAGTTATAAGAATATGGGCTTTATAAAGCACAGTAATAACAGAGTATAAGGAAAGTGTCAGAGCCAAGTATTAAAGTAGAAGTGTCATCTGAGTGACATTCGTGTTCACAATGCAGGCCTAAGTTAAAGATAAGGAATTGGCACATGATATTGATAGTGGTAACTTAATACAATATCTAGATAATTTTTTTTGGAACCAATTCCTGATTACTGGAACCTGCGATTTTGTCTTGATTTATTTTAAGGTTTTTACTGATCTTAAAATGATGCATTTTAGTTATTCATTACTTCTCGTGTAGTTTATTTTATTCATTTTTCTTACCTTACTATTTTTCCCTGTTGGAGCCCTTGGGCTTAAGAATCCTGCTTTTCCAACTAGGGTTGTAGTATAGCTACTACTACTACTACTACTACTACTACTACTACTACTACTACTACTACTACTACTACTACTACTAATAATAATAATAATAATAATAATAATAATAATAATAATAATAATAATAATAATAATGTAAATTACTTTCCATTTTTTAAACATAGCTAGAAATGTTTTTTATCGTAAAGACATTTGGATGCGATTCAGTATAGGTTACCTGGTAATCTTATTCTAAGATGTTGAATCCTCTCGTCGTTTGTATATTTAATAGATGGTGGGAGATAGAACTGGCCAATGTACTTGCGTGGGCTGCTGCTTCCTTTCCCACCTCATTATCTTTTTGCTATTCACACTGAATCATTTACACCCAAGCCGAGATAGATGATCCTATGTAATCTAGTCATTCAATTCGCTGGAAATTTTCGACCATGGAACATCTTGATGAATTATATGCAAACGTGATTACATATGAACTAAAAATGACTTATCTCACTCATGATAAAATGGTAATGGTCAGTTTTCTTGGCATTTACGGTATCGTGTATCAGCATTGAGATATGGAAAGTACATATATTTGAATAGATAGAGAACGAAATTTACTCGAAGAAAAATATTACGGACAGGACTAGAAATGAAACTATAGGAGAGATTACGCGAGTGCCATATGTGGATAAGATTTTGGTGAGAGGCAGATGGAGATGGTTTGGCCAATCTCTTCGCACTCCCTAATAGAGATTAGTTCACCAAACTTCCATCTGGGCTAAACAAGGCACTAGAAGAGTTGCAAGACCTAGGCCTAGATGGCTGAGGAATATGAAGCGTGAAGTAGGAGATGATGATAGGAGAAGTATATTGATTTAAAAGCTCAAGATAGAGACGACTGGCGAAATCTAACCGAGGCCCTCTGCGTCAATGGGCATAGAAAGAGATGATGATGATGATGATGATGATAATGACCGTTTCTGAGTTTTTATCTACAAGTCCTCGTCATCTTCATCCCATTTTTGTTGGGTCCGTTTATCTGGGAATCCCTCCACAACCAGCTTCCGTCCATTTTCGGAATAACAGTAAACGAACCCTCTGCCCTAACTGCTTTCTCAGTAGCCACGCTAATTTGCAAACCACTTGTCCTACAAATGGCTTTGAGAAAGGAGAAACAATTAGGGTGGTAGTGGCATCTCTCTCTCTCTCTCTCTCTCTCTCTCTCTCTCTCTCTCTCTCTCTCTCTCTCTCTTTCTCTCTCGTGTCTAACCTTCCCTTACCTTTCGCTGAGGATAAAAACATATACATTTCTTCAATGGAATTTTAAATACCCTCTCGCCCCCAGCCGCGTTGAAGAAAGGAAGGCGGGCGGTTGCCTGGCGAACAGTTCAACGAACGTCCTTCATCGGCTCTTGTCTTCCAAACATCGTCGTTATACGAATGATTTCATGATCTGATTTCTCTAACCCTTACGAATTGGTTACCATCCCCATCGTGATTTCAACCCACCCCCCTTTTCTATCTATTGAAGTATCGTCTTGCAATTGCGAAAGAGTCCGTCCTGAGGCCTAGGACTGCGAGGAAGAGGGGCTGTATTCTCTA